>NC_056748.1:683387166-683504129 GCF_019279795.1 Protopterus annectens
AGGCTATGGAGCGCATCATCATGGAACTCATTAACAGAGACACTGGGAACCTCCAAACCTTGGACCCTACCCAGTTTGGCTTTGTTAAGGGTAGATCATGCCTCCTATACCTGGTGGACTTCTTTGAGACAGTTACTAAGGCATTAGATGAGGGAAAGGAGGTACATACAGCCTACCTAGACCTCGCAAAGGCTTTTGACACCATCCCCCATTCTAGTATTATAGACAAGCTCACCAGCCTGAACATAAATCCCTACGTCATGAGATGGGTTGCCAACTGGTTCATGGATAGAACCCACATGGTGAGAGTTGCAGGCTCTACATCCGACTCTAAACTGGTTACAAATGGCATCCCCTTGGGCTCAGTCCTAGGACACCTCCTGTTCAGTATATACTTCTCAGAGGTACAGGCAAGCATAGGATGACTATGGCTGACCAAGTTCGCAGACGGCTGCAAGCTAGGGGCCATAACTGATTCTCCAGCTGATACAGACACCCTTCCAGAAGGGTCTCACTGAGACAGATACCTGGTGTCAAAATCATGGCCTCAAGCTAAATGCCAAAAAGTGCATAGTCATCCCCTTTGGAAAAAATAAAGTACCTGTAAACTACCACATAGGTAGTAGTCCCCTAAATACAGAAAATATAATAAGGGATCTGGGGACCCAAGTAGATAGTAATCTCTCCTTTGACAATCATATTGCCAAGGTGGTTACAAAATCCTTCTATGTGGCCCACCTGATCACAAAAGGGTTCGCATCTAGAACTAGAGGTTATTGTGCCTCTCTACTCATCACTCATTAGACCCATCATATAATACAACACCCCATTTGAGATGTACCTTACAAGACACCTGCAACAGCTGAAAAGACCACAAAAGTACCTCATCAAGAGGAATACTGGCCTCAAACAGATGCCCTATGCAGCTCGACTCAAGAAACTTCATCTGTACACGGTTTCATACCGCTTACTCAGAGGTGATCTCTGCCTGACATACAAGGCCATGTCCAACCCAGAATTGATGGACATGCTCCACCTAAAATAAAACAAATTCCGGAGAGCCACACGCTCTAGAGATATAAACCTCAATACAATGATAAATAGGACATGCTGGAGGGATAGATTCCTGTCCCAGAGACTTACCATGCTTTGGAACAGGATTCCAAAATACATCAGGCAGAGCCCCTCACTAACACTCTTCAAGAGAAACCTTGATGGGTGGATGGGAAACAGAAAATTTACCCTGGGGATCACTGCAGTGACTGCTAGACAGTGGCGCAGGGAACTAATGGCTCTGCTGGACAGAGGCACATGGAACTAATCTAAGGGGGTGGTGAAAGCCAACACATTCTGGCTAGGCTTATAAATGCCCTTGAGCAGATAGCCTAGTACTTACCTATGAAGCTATAAGAATGCTGACCTTCCCATTATTTCCACGGTAACAGCATCACTCCACCACTCACTAAGTACCAAAGCAACCACCAACATAGCACAGCAACAGTCACTACATGTTTTGCATGAAACACAAGGAAGGAAGGAAGGAATAAGGCTCTCCCTTCCTTTAAGGAAGATGCCTTCTTCTGCTCCTGTCTAAAAAAAATGCAAATAGGGTAGAAGGAATAGCTAGTTCTATAACTCAATGGCAAAGAAGCTGATGTGCTCCCAACTATGGAATCTACACCCTTCCTAGCCATGCCACCTCCCTTCCTGTCCCCAGACTCTACCAATTGGCCAATAACTTTAGACTCCACCATTCAATAACTACAACTTGCAAACTGTCACTAAACAACCAAGAACATTAACACTAACTACTTAGACATCTTCAATATAGTATGTGGTAGGGGACAGAACAGTCTATATGCAAACTTTCTTTTACAACATGTAGTCTTGCAATTTTTATAAACATTACTAGAAGAAAATATTTATCAACAAAATTAAATTATATGCACAGATATTTTTTTTCTAATGAACTCTTCAAAATTTAAGTACCAAAACAGCAATGCAACATCTTGCCTCTGAAGCAAACCACAGATGACACATTATATGACAGATAATGCCCTTCTTATATGCAATTTCTAAACCAATGTAATAGTTTATTTACACATACTGATCCTGAGGACAGTAATAGTCAGTGGCATGACCAATGGATTGAAATGATTTATAGAAAATCCTTGTTAATGCATACAACAATGTGCTTTTATCCATTTCCCCGACAAAATAAATGCAAATTAGTCACAACATTACATGTTAAGTGTTTTTTGGGTGTTCTGAAACAAAATAGCCATTAATAAGTGGACTACAAAATGTGCATTACTCTAATAGGTTGTTTTACGATTTCTCTAATATACTAACAAAGAAGGATTGAAATTAAAGGTCCAGGTCTAGCAGTACACCTGGGAAAGTTTAAAGCATTTTTCATCCTATCAAGCAATATTAGGTTTCAAAATAAAAACTTAAGCAAACTTCATGAACGTATCAACAAATATCCAAATATTTTCAGAAAACACTGGAGGTGGATTGAAGCCTACATTTATAACCTGCTATACATAGCAAGGTTCATTATCATTTTAGCTTTCACAACTATTTATTCTTCTGTAAAAAAAAAAAAAAAAAAAAAAAAAAATTTTTGATTCATATCTGATTAGTTGAGAAGACAAGCCAAGGTCATTCTGCAGTTGGTTAAGCATAACTTTTCAAGTCACCTCTTTCTAATTGTATTTTTAATCAGGATAAATACAAGTGACATCCCATTGTTTGCTTGCGTCATATTACTAGTTGATTGCAAACCACAGCCTCTTATCAGTGAAAGTCCCTTCTCCAATGTACAGTGAAATCAGAGTAAAAATAATGTTGGTGGGGATATGGGGGACTGTAATTATAGGATAGGTCCTGGGAAGCTTGTTCACTGCAAATGGTAACAGCACTTTGCCTCAACTGCTGTTGAACGCAACTATTAAAAGGAGTTTTTAAGTACTCCCACATACATGCAGTGTAAGCTACATTTGCATTCTCTTTCGCTCACCAACAATTCAAAGAGATAATATGACAAGCAGTTTAAGAACTTATCACACAACTAAATTAAAAACTATCTCGTTAGGGAATTAGAGTTAAACTCTTCATTTCCTCCATAGGAAGATTTACCTGCTAAAATTCACTTTTCATTAACCTCTTTAATAACATTTTTACAGGTGATGCGTCCAAATGCAAATGCAGTATAAGCTTTTTGCTCTTATTCCTGCAGAATGATTTGCATTTAGAAAGCAATAATCCTTAAATCACATCTGATAAAGAGTCCCATATCTTCATTCAGTCTGTGAAGGTTTTTGCTGTGCATTTGCAACTACTCCCTGTATTTTATCATGCTATCAGTCCAAGATGTCCTTTATAAAACTTTTCTTAAAACCATAAAAATCTTCCATTATCTAAATGATCTCCTTTATTCTTAGAATCGAGGAGTCAAAACGCCAAGGCTATAATGATGGGAGTCAACTTTTAATGACGGTTCCCCATCCATGCACAAAAAAGTCATGTGACAATTAACTGGAGTTCTAAAGCCTTCACCCATTCATTTTCAGACCACTATATCAAGACTTGATGTACAGAAATGCATTCTGTGTGAGCTGACTGACTTTGCCCAACTTGGCAACCACACTTTCCCTATCAACCAGTATCTAAATGGCCCAATTGTCTCTTACATTGATTTGCTGTTGAATGTCTATACACCGACTACAATTATTTTATGTACGAAAGCAGTGGGGTCCATTCCATAATCTACATGATGGAAGTTTCCACTAGCACAATACCCGTGAAACAAGTAAAGCAGGGAATCACTAAGGAGACATCATATGACACAACATTCACTGGCAAATCTGTCTTAGGTTCAAAGGCAGGTACTAGGCTATTGGCCCTAGGTCCTATACAAGCATAGCCAAAAAAGTACCCTAGCTTTCGCCACCCAAGAAAGTTATTTTCCTGTGCCACTTCCAACCAGAGCCACAGAAGTGATCCCCGGGGTGAATTTCTTCTTTCCCATCCAATCATCAAGATTTTTCTTGAAGAGTGCTAATGAGGAGCTTTGTTTGATATAGATAGGTAGTTTGTTCCAGAGTATGGGAAGTATCTGGGACAGGAATCTATCCCTCCAGCATGTTCTGTTTATTGTGGTGACAAGGTTTAGGTCCCAAAAGTGTGTAGCTCAGAGGTATTGGGATTTCTCTAAGTGGAGAATGTCCAACAGCTCTGTGTTTGACATAGCTTTGTAAGTTAGGAAGAGATCACCTCTGAGTAGGTGATATGCAATGGAGTAAAGCTGTAGATTTTTGAGACAGTCTGCATAGGGCATCTGTTTGAGGCTGGTAATCCTCTTTGTGAGGTATTTCTGCAGCATTTCCAGTTGTTGTAGATGTCTTGAGAGGTACATACCAAAAGGGGCATTGTACTCTATAATGGGTCTGAGTGATGAGTAGAGGGGAACAATGACCTCTTTTTTCCTGGATGAGAAACTTTTGTGATGAGGTGTGCCACGTAGAAGGGTTTCCTGACTACTGTGGCGATGTGATTATCAAAGGAGAGACTACTGTCCACCTGTGTCCCAAGGTCTCATCACACTTTCGGTGTTAAGCTTACTACCGCCTATGTGGTAGTTCATGGGTACAGAGTTTTTACCAAAGGGGATGACAGGCACTTTTTGGCACTGAGCTTGAGGCCATGGCTTAAACACCAGGCATCTGTCTCAGTGAGGCCCTTTTGTAGGATGTCCACATCATTAGGAGTTTCGATTATGGCTCCTAGTTTGCAGTAATCTGTGAACTTCGATAGCCAAAGACCTTCTGTGTTTGGTATCTACTTCTCTGAAGTACAGGCTAACAGGAGAGGATCCAGGACTGAACCTTGTGGTACTCCACTTGTCACTAGTCTGAAGTCGGATTTGGAGTCTGCTACTTTCATAGTGTGGGGTCTGTCAGTGATGCAGCTGGCAACCCATCTTGTGACATAGGGATTCATACCTAGTTTAGTGAGTTTATCTATAATTCCAGAGTGGGGGATGGTGTCAAAAGCTTTGGCGAGATCTAGATGGCTGTGTGAACCACCTTACCCTCGTCTATGGCTTTGGTGACGGCTTCAAAGACGTCTATCAGGTTTAAGAGACATGATCTACCTTTTTATACCTATCTTGCTACCTATTTTCTAATAGTCCCACACTGAAAGCACTTCTCCTATGGAAAGAGAATACTCTGTGGACTGTCTACCTGCAAGAAACATTACCTCAAGAGATGAGATGTTCTGTCTTGGAAAAAAATAAATAAATCTTTCATTTTTTTCAGGATCAAACCATTGTTTTCTTTTATTTTCTCAGCATAGACACTGCTTGATTGGATTCTTTTACAACAATAAGGGCTGCAGATTGCATTCCATTCTGACAAGTAAAATCCAGTATTCTCCTTATCACCTGTAAGATTGCCTTCAGTCTGTTGCATCTCACTTGCTGTTGCTTCACTTCTAGCATCACGTGGGTGTTATTCAATAATGTTAAGTTGTTTCATATGACATTCAATTTACCTGCTGAACTGTCATGCATCTTTAAATATCAGTGGGATAGCATTCACAGCCCACAGAGAAGATGGCGGACATTCAAAATGGGATATTAAATCAGAATTCCTCTAGTTTATGTGCAGACTATTAACCTGCGACTTTCCTAATGTGGTAGACACTTCTGTCTTGCAAGCTTTAAGTCCCTTTTTAAGCCTATGATGAAATGCTGCGTTGCTAGTGTGTGTGTGTGTGTGTGTGTGTGTTTTGTTGGGAGTAAAAACATTTAATGTGGTCAAGCATCACTTGAATTTAAATGCCACAAATGAAGACAAAGCATAGTATACTCTCAATTAACCAGACCTCAAGCAGCCAGCACTCTCAAGCAACCAGCAAAAAATATCGAAGAAATACATTCCATTTTCATGTGTTGCACTCCCCACCCCACGCAGAAACACACCTTACATTTTTAAAGTTTTAAAAAGGAAGATAGGAATAAATTCCCTCTCTCCCCAACCTGAGTACAAGTTAAACCAAACAAATAGTATATGGTACAGTATTAGTATTATTACAGTATTAGTCAGGCCTACTTTGAATAGTAACTCTCTCAAGCAACCAGAAATTGCAGTTATCCATCATCTACCAATCCCCATGGGTGCTGGTTAACAGAGTTTACTGCACTAATGATGCAAATCTTTTACGATCATGTGTGTCAGTTCTGTCCAGGTAATACTGTATTTCATACTCTCAGAACACATTTTAACAGCACTGAAGTAAAAGCATATAGGAAATGTGCAGGTCTATATCAAGGCAAACTCTTTGGAAATACACTCAGCATAGTTTCCAAGTCTTATTCTGTTAAACCATGGCTTGCATTGGTCTTCTGTTTTTCTGTTGCCAGTTCCATGATGACCCTTTCAATGACACATACAACATACAAAAGTTATTTGGTAGGTTAAACAAACACTTTGTATTGTGAATTAAACTTTTGTGAAGTTCAACATTTAGATTTCTGAGTGACCAATTAAATAGGACTGAATGTCACTTCATCTTACTGAATGTGACCAAGTGTTTACAGTCATGGTAATTACGGGTTAGTACTGATCTTTGTGGCAACACTAAAACCACATTAAAGGATAGCTATGTCCAAAGTAACATTGCCGTTTCCCCATTTTTGTCCTTATAAGCCATACACTGTCAGTTACACAAGTCCTCGATTTTCTATTTCTTCCATGATACAGTATTAAAAAAAACACATTTAATTATCACTTGTCACAAAGTCAACCTTACATTTACATTTATATAAACGTAAACAATCCATACTAACAAGTTCATATTTACCAACATTACACATCACATATATTGTTATATAAAACAGAATAAATCCAACATTACATAAACTGCTCATTTCCTGCCTTCTCTTAAACCTCATTTCTTCCCAAAAACATTTTCTGCATAGATTGTTCCCACAGTTTTAATTTCCATGCAATTTGCTCCAAACTTTTCTCTACAGATCCAAGCAATACAGATCTTGTATCCCATCTCAAAAAAATAATTTCCTTAGTTACATTAACTTGCTTAGCCAGTATTCATAACAAAGTATTGTGTGGGGAATTTTTAAAGTCTGCCAACTCCTTTCCTCAGAAAAAAAAAACATATGTTCCCAGCTAGCCGCTCCTTCTCCATCACACCTCCAACATCTACCATCTGCTTTAGGAAAACAAATAGTTGGCGTCTGCTTGGGGTATAAAAGTACATGTGTAAACTCTTCCAAGCAAAAACCTTAAACATTCTAGACTTGCGGCATATTTGAAAGCCATACATATGTCCTCCCATTGCTACTTTATGATCTAATCTCTGTTGCCAATCTTTTCTGAACTCCTCTGATGGATTCTTATGCAATATTTGATATACCTTACTAATAATCCCTTTAACAGCAGCTTTCATTCTAGATTCAACTAAAAATTCAACCAGTACAGGTCTTTCACTTACGATTCCCCTGTCCCTTCCTCTTTATCTATACTCTAATATCAATCCATGACATGGAAGCCTGCACTCCAAATGTCTTCTTGGACTCTTCCCATTCTGTTACCTCTCTCTCTCTCTCTATACACATATATATATATATATATATATATATATATATATATATATATATATATATATATATAAATTTTCTTCCCAATATCTTGGTTCCTTGGCCAGCTTCCATCAATGAATTCCAGCCCTTTTTGCCTATTCGCTGTACACCCAAATGAAATCATCCCTACTGACAAAAATTCCTTTGTCCATTCCCATGTTGGCTTAGGTGTTAGATTACATTATGATTATAAGTATAGTATTGTTTCTGACTTTAATTTCTCCAAGTCTTTGGGGTTGCTAATACCATGGCAGGAATGGGCCCCATTCCCAAATCAAAGTAAGATTAAAGTTCATGAAAGTAGTATTGCTTCAATCTTTGATGTTAGCCAGAAGTGTATGGAGCTGCATGCATTGGTAACATATCTAAGACTGTAAAGTCTGTTTTTTAACACACATTGCTCCTACTACTACTGGAAATGTCTGGGTATCTTTCTTCCACACTGCCCTTGTTTCTGCCTGCAAATCCTGGTATTTTATGACATTATGTCTCTCTGTATGCAAGATATTTTAGTTACTGGGTGTAGCAGTTTCAATGATCAATGCTACTTTTATCTTCTTTCCATGGATTTCTATATCTGTTTTCTTGCATCTATTTTTTGAACTGTTGGCAATGGGTGAATTCCATGTGATATAAACTTAATTTTCTGTAATGCTTTCTTGCTTACGTTTCCAGTGTTTTTAGCCACTTCAGTACCATAATGTACTCATGGCCAAGTCTTCATGTAAAGATTTTAATATGTTTAGACAGAAGTTAGGTACTGGATCTGGGCCTGTGGTTTTCCAGTTAGGAGCTTTTAACTTTGTTTCAGTCTCTCTCTGGCAGTTACTTCATCCCATTTCATATCCTGTAAATTAGAACTTGTTATTCTTTCTTTTACTTCGGTCCATTTAGCATCTTTGTTATGTTACAAAGGATCTTCAAAGATATTTCTCCAAAATGTATATGTTTCTTCTTTTGGTGGCATTTCTGTTCCTTTTGGCTTCTTTCTCAATTCTCTACAAAACTTTTTTGGGTCAATAACTTGCTTATTTTGTACGTTTCCTTTATATTTATCGACATATCTTCTACATTTTTGGCATGTGCTGATATTTTTAGTTTATTATTTGTGATAGTGCACAATAGATCCTGATCTGTTCTGACACTATGCATTGCTTTTTATCATGTCTGAGTATTTTTGTTGATCTTCAATACTATCTTTTATACTATTCTAACACTTCTTGTCTTAATTGTTTTATAGTTTTCTCTATTTGATACTTCCATGATGGCATTCCATTTCTCCCCTTCCTTTCTATTACTACCACATTTTTTGTGGCAACACAATCTGTTATTAATTTAGCTGCACTGTAATATAACCCATTTACTTCCATTATATCACATGAATCTCTATGAACAGTCCTAATTACTGTGTTCATTTGTTTTATCAAATTTCTAACTTTGGGATTTTATTGACTTTCTGTAGTCAATTTCTTGATCTTAATGTCTGTCCATTTCTATTAAATCAAGCAACTATTCTCTTAGATCATTGTCTTCTAAACTGACTGCACATTATTTGTTCTCCATTTCCTATGGCATTCTATAGAAAGTTCCAGAGCATCTTCCTGTGCCACATTCTCTTCAGTTTCATCCTCTGTCATTTGTTGCTCTTTCATATGAGAGCTCATTGGCCTGCCAGTCCACAAGATTAACTGTGTCTGAGTTGCCACAGTTTCCTGTTCCATCTCTTATTTCTCCAAGTCTTTTGGGTTTCTAATACCATGATGGGAATGGGCCACATACCAAAGTCAAACTATGATTAAAATTCATGAAATTAGTACTGTTTCAGTCTTTGATGTCAGCCAGAAGAGCTCTTCGCAGCACCTTCAATTTGCCCAGTAATGACTCCTTCTGCAATTCGTATGGGGTTATGAGTATTTTAACACATCTAAGTACGATTGTAGATTCTTTTTTATAAGATCTGTTGCTCCTACTACTATTGGAACTGTCTAGGTATCTTTCCTCCACATTGCTCTCATTTCTGCCTGCAAATCCTGATATTTTTTGACTTTGTGTCTCTCTGTATGCAAGACACTGCAGTCACTGGGCGATTTCAATGATCAATGCTACTTTTGTCTTCTTTTCATGGACCACTATATCTGGTTTTCTAGCATCTATCTTTGAACTGTTGGTAATGGGTGATCCCATTTGATGTAGACTTAATTTTCTATGATACTTAGTGGCTCATGTTCCAGTGTTTTTTAGCCACTTCAATACAATAATGTTTGCACAGTCCCTAGTGCAACAATCTTGCTACATTATTATGCCTTTCACCATACAGTCCTTCTGCCATTAGTATGTCATAACCAGCAATGAGGTGTGCAACCGTTTCCAATTCTGTTTTACAAAACCTACATTTGCCAATTTCTCCCATGTGTTCAATGGACTTTGTAAATCAATGTGAACGCAGCCCACTATATTGTGTCACCAATATTAACCTTTCATCTCCTGGTTTGAATTCACCTCTCCTTAACTGTTCCTGTGTTCGATCCTGATCAACATGAGGTTCTTCCAAAATTTTTCTATACTTTTTCTTGCCTTCTCATCTGGTCCTTCACCTTATATTATTTGTTTTGTTTTGTTTTTTTGGCACATTCAGCTGCTGCCTGATTTTTATCTACTTCTGGTTTGATTTCCATTTTTGCTTGACATCAGTATGCATCTGCTAGAATAAGCAGAGAAGTCCTCTTAGATTTATTCTCCTCACATTTCAAAACTTTCACTATGTTTGGGTCTTGTTAGGTCAGCAGATGTGCATGCAGTCCCACGATTGCAGATCAATACACTTACTCAATTTCAAGGAGGCCTATCCCACCTTTATAAATGATTTGGTCACATGAAGCATCCTTGTTTTCCTGTCTAATCTATGCAACATGTTTTGGGGCCAGTCAAATCACTCCAAAATTGTAAGTTTAGACAGGAAGTGCAAATTTGGCTTGAATCTTGTTCCTAGAATGCTGTTTTCAGGATTAAATCAAGTCATCTAAATTATTCCTTATTAAGTTTTATTCACATCTGTTCATGTTTTATTCTTAATCCTTCAATTCTCAAAGTTGTATACAGTCCCTCTAAGTTATTTTATATTGCATTCTTGACCCAAAGTGATGTCTTCTTGGTTTTGTAGTTTTCCTGCTTTAAAGGTTGCTTTTGCACATTTATCAAGTTCAAATGACATTCTTATATCATTTGAAAAAGTTTTGACAACTTGCAGTTTTGTTTTCAGTTCCTCATCTGATGAGCTATACAGTTTTAAATCATCGACAAAGAGAGGATAAGAAGTCTTTACACTCTGTTTTCTAGGAGCCAAATTATATCCATGGCCTAAACTGTTAAGCAGACAGCTTAATTGGTTAAGGGCAACAGAGAACAGCAGAGGTGACAAAGTCACCCTGGAATATCCTCCTTTGAATTTTTATCTCTGGGATAATAATCTGTCCTTTATCATGGCTTAATTGCAAATTGGTCTGCCACTGTTTCATGGTCACTGTAATGTTGTCAATCAGTGTAGGGTGTGTCTTATACATTTTTAAGCAGTCTTATCCATGAATGTCAGATACTATCAAATGCTTTTTTGTAGTCAATCCATGCCATACTGAGATTCTTCCCCTTTTTACAGTTCTCCACTATGACTTTAGCAAAAAGTGAGCCTTAGTTTCATATAACTTTCTTTTATTGCCCTTTTGTTCTACTGCCATAATAGAGTTTTTTCGAAAGGACTATAAACTCTGTCAGCATCAGTTCCAGTGTATAGTTTATATGTCGTCTGAAGGCAAATTATCAGTCTAAAATTTTTAGGGGAGCTTGCAGGTTCACTCTTAAATAGAAGCATTGTTTTTCCTGTGGTTAGCCAGGTTGGTGTCTGTTTAGTGTGTCCATGTAAATAGTTCTTACTCATGGCTAAATCTTCATGCAAAGATGTTAATACTTTTAACCAGAAGTTAGGTACTGCATCGGGGACTGGGGTTTTCTAATGAGAGGCTTTTTTTCAACTTGGTTTCAATCTCTCTGGCTGTTACTTTATCCCATTTCATAACCTGTACCTTTAAACTTCTTATTCTTTCTCTTGCTTCTTTCATTTTAGCATCTTTATGTTCATAGGATCTTCATAAATACTTCTAAAAATATATCTATTTCTTCTCTTTTTGGTTGTCTTTCAATTCCTTTAACCTTGTTTCCCAATTCTCTATAAAACTTTTTTGGGTCAAAAATAAATTGCTTATTTTGTACTTTTCTCTTCTAAGCGTTTCCAACCGTTATGAGATTTTTAGTTTATTTGCGATACTGCATGACAGATCCTGATCTGTTCTAATACTGCACATTGTTTTATCATGTCTAAATATTTTAGTTGCTCTGTTCCCTGTTTTATACTCTAACGCTTCTTGTCTTAATTGCTTTATAGTTTTCGCTGTTCAGTACTTCCATGATGGTAGTAGATCTCTCTTTCCTTTCCCTCACTACTATGTGTTCTTGTGGTGAACTTTATCAATTATTAATTTAGCTGCACAGTAATATATCCTATTTACTTCTATCATGTGGATCTCCACTGTCAATTTACTATGTTTGTTTTATCAAACTTCTGACTTTTGGGGGTTTTATTTACCTTTTACTTTCTATTTCTTTCATTGATCTTAATATGTCTATCTATAAAATCAAGCAACTCTTCTCGTGGTGCATTTTCTTCTAAACTGAGGGCACATTTTTTTTGTTTTCCCTTTTTCGCCAGCATTCTATAGAAAGCTCTGTAACATCTTCGTGTGGTGTACACTCTTTAATTTCATCCTGTGCCATCCGTTGCTCTGTCAAATGGGTACTCACTGGCCTAGAACTCCTCAACCTTGACTGCGTCTAAGTTTCTACAGTTTTCTGTTCCTTCCCTTGTTGTCCCAGCTTCAAGTGAACATTTATACTGGTTTACTGTGGAAGGCATGAAAATATCTTCATATGGCACCTGACCAATGACTTCCTGTGCCACTGCTTTCCCATTAATGTGGATGTCCATTGCTCTATCCTGTTGTGGTACTTTCTGAATTAGATTTTCTACACTGAATACTTCCACTTTGCAGGTACTCCATAACCTCTAGTTCTTTAACTTCTCCATTACTAATCTCCTTTTATGCTTTTCCTCTTTGTCTTCTTATTTTTGTGTTGTAAAGTTTTCCATGTCCGGAGGATTCCTTTGCCTGTATTTCTTTTCAAATATCTTTGGTGCTGCTCTTTTTGTATTTGTTAATTTTGCTTTCTCCTTTCCATAAATATCACACCATATTAAACCTCTTTTTCTTTCCCATGTCCATATTTATTCTTCAGATGTCTCCTGATCTTCCTGCTTCTCCTTATTTTGGGGACTCATTCCATCATGCTGTGATGTACCCTGTGTTTAGATATTCTATACCAAATCCTTCACTTTGCAGGCACTCCATAACTTCAACTTCTATGTTTTTTAACTTCTACTTGACTAATCTTTTCTGCATTCCCCTCTTTGTGGTATATATATATTTTTTGTGAATTTTTCCATATCTAGAAGCTTCTGCCTGTATTTCTCTTTGAATATTTTTGGGGCTGCATTCTTTATATTGATCAGTTTGGCTTTCACCTTTGAATAAATATTGCACCATATCAAATCTTTTTCTTTCGCATGACCAATTATTTCTTTTTCATACTTATCAAAAATCTCTAGGTTTTGTTTGTTTATATTTTTGCACTTCCTCAGATGCTTCTTTTTCTAAACAGATCAAAGTTTCTTGGCCTATATACTATTTTTCACAAATCTGTTGTATTAATGAACACTTTTTTTTTATTTGAGGCTTCTGACACTTTCTCGTGGAAGTATTTTTCTTTCCTTTACTTTCGCTGTTAATCTTTGTGTATATCGTGTGTCTGGAAATTATGGGCTTGTTGCATAATAGTAACAATGCATAATTTCTTTTTTGTCCTCAGTAGTCCACTCTATCACCTTTATGGTTCTTCTTTGGCTTATCAATTGTGATTTTTGTGGAGTGCTACTTCCTTCTACAACAGGGGACTATCCTCCCCCTGGGTCTGGCATAACCCCTTTGTAGGAATGTTTCTGTATTCTGAGGATTCTGCATTGTCATTTTTTCCAGTCCTGGCACCAGCGTGGGTGGTCTTGTGCACCCAGCTATTTGTAATTTGTAATCTACTTCTGTCCTTTGCTCTTTCATATGGGAGCTCATTGGCATACCAGTCTACCACATTAACTGTATCAGAGTTGCCACAGTTTCCTGTTCCTTCTCTTTGCATGACTGGTGTTAATGTCGTTAAGGAAATGCATCAAAATCCCACTCTCTCATTTTTTGAATTTCCCCCTACTTCATCATCATCCTCCCTTTCAACTTTGAAATGTAACTTTCTGCTTGTGTTATGTGCAAGTGCCTTAACTACATAGCTCTGAAATATCCCTTCAAATTAGATATTTCTAGGTCACCTTATGCTACCAGAAGGATCGACTTATCCCACCTGACTCTTGCTCCCTTCCCTCTCAGATAAAATTCTTTAACTCTATTAATTACTATCCACATTGTTTCTTCTGGTTGATAAATATGCCTGACCCGTGTATAAAATTAAAGGGACTAAACAGTTTTACTGCTTGCATCTTGCTATCCATACCCATAGGCAAGAGCTTCCAGTTACTCAGTTTTTGTATTATCTAGTCTTTGTCCACATATCTTCAGCTGCCACAATAGAACCCTTTTTAACCCATACTCATAAAAAAAACTTCATTTTAACATGTCCCATTAACTATGGGTATTGCTGAACCAATCTATTTGTGGGTATATAGTTTTCGGCTATAGTGTTTGTTTTGTCTTCATTCATTTTATATCTCAAAAAAATGGAACCATCTCAGAATGTTCCACAACACGGAGATGTCCCTTTCTGGTTTACAGGTACTAAATAACATCATCTGCAAATAAAGCCAACTTTTCTTGATTACCATAGCAGTTACATCATTATATGCCTGAGACCCATATATTCTTTGTCAATGCTTCTAAACACAATACAAATAACAAAGGGTAAAGAGGACACCCCTGCCTATGTACTCTGTTCAGACACAACTTGTCAGAGAGGAAGGCCAACATTGTGATTTTTACCTCTGATCTCTTATTGTATCAGTGAATGCAAATGCTTCCATTGCCCTACTCAAAATCCCAGCATACTCTGTTAAATGCTTTTTCTGCACCAAGACCCACAAACAACAATGGTACTTTCTTACATTCTGCTTCCCTCGGAATCATCATTGCTCTAGTAATGCTGTCAAATGTTCATTTTCCCCTCCACAAAACATTGATATATATATATATATATATATATATATATATATATATATCAATTTTGCTGACACATTTGCCATTATTTTGGCTATTATAGACAATTAATAATCATGGTTTAAAATTGAAATGGGCCTATATGAAGCTGGATTTGATGCGTCTTTACAGTCTTTAGGTATTACAGCCATGATTTTGCCCAGGATTAAAATACTGTTAAAGAAAACCTTCCAGATCTTTATCACTTTCTTCCCTCCTAGCTTCCAAACCTCCACCGGAATACTATCTGTTCCTGGAGACTTCCCTGCAGATTTATTCTACAGCACTGTTTTTATCTCATCTCCTCCTATCTTAACTGTTAATTGTTGTGCCTCCATTACGCAATATATTATGTTGTTCAAATTCAGATGCATATCACATGTAACTGAATGCAATATCATGATACATTTAGACATTCATCTCACTTCTTATGCCATCTTACTGGCCACCAAATAGACATCAAGCATAGCAATGTATTAATAGATCTTCGGCACTCAAAGGCATCATACAAACACTGAAGCTGTAGAATTCTCTATTCTAAAATGTGCTTTCATTTACAACTACCTTCTTTCCCTCACATGGAGCCATATACATACTGAAATTTTAGGAATGGCATTCATAGCTCTTTGCTTTGTTGTTTCAGAGTGAAAAAGCTGATACAAATGACAAAGACCCACCCAAGGAGCTCACGCATTCCTACTTTTCAGAAGCTCCAATATAGGCACAAGTTTGCAGGTGAATAGGACGCTGCATTTTTCAGTGTATTTAAATTAATGACAAGGAACACAAGCCAGAGGGTGACACTTACATAAATGTTTGGATACCTTTTCAATGAGTTGTGAACTTAAGCAGTAGCTCTAAATGCATCCACTTTTATATAGTGCAGGTAAATAGGAGTGTGCAAGACAAATGGGGTTTGACTGCAAAGGCAGTGCTTGTAAGATGCAAGATGTAAAAGATCGACTTATAGTGGTTACGAAGTGTGTGCAACTGCTCTTGGGGTTCAGATTAAAGTAAGGATTAGGTAAAGGGAAAAGATTTGGTATTGTGCCTGTATAATATTTTCTGGGTTTTGTATACTTTTTTTTGTGTAGTGATAATGTTAGTTAAGGGTGTTTAGTAACACAACATTTAGGGATTGTGTTAGTGAGCAATGTGGAATACGAGCCAAAGCAGAAGTGTGGGGGTACAGATCCCAGTGACAGTAACAATTGTGTATTAAAAGCAAGTTTCAAAAGTTGCATTTTGTTTTTAAATCACATTTTAGTGTTTTGTGACTCTCAGAACTAGATTTCTCACATCTGAAAGAAAACATTAATTTTAATGCCATGCTGTTCACATAGACACGTGCACAGTGATGTACCAGTAACTAAATTAAAACAACAATTTTTCTAAATTTTGACAGCAATTCTATTCAGCAGAATTTACGATTAGGTGTTAAAATCTTGGACTCTGCATTCAAGACCCATTATCGCAGCCACTACAACAAAGAATACGCTTTTTTCAGAAGTGTCAGTTAAGTTGCAGGAATGTACAACAGCTAAAAGTAAATCTCCATTAAATTTAGTTTAACATTATTTTGAACCTTGGTAACATGGTTACAAGACAAGGAATGCTGTACATCATAAATCTTCAACAGTCAATGACATGATCGAGAAGCAGCATTACCGATGTTACAGCATAAAGGAAACAAACAAGTACTTACTGCAAACCAGGAAATGATCCCAGTGAAGGAAGCTGCATGTAGTCACAGAATAGCAAGAAGGCTGGCAGTTTGCCAGTGGCATGTGGCTAGGATGCAACATGAATAATAATTTACATTTATTACAGTCAATTTAGTGCAGTAACTAATGTGGAGAACCCAAAGTATACTAAACTCCTTGCAGTTCTTAATATGGTGCGGATTACTTCTGATTTCTTGCGTGTTCTCCAAGTGCATTGGACGATGCTTGCAGTAAATCAGGTTCTGCTCGTTTGTATTCCCTTTTAAATACTGTCATCAGATATGTACTTTAATGAGGACTGATGCTCTGTCTTGTTAGTTTCTCTGAGTATCTGGGATTTTAAAAATTCCTATTATTTTGCCTGCAGTTTTGACACAAAAATACAACCGTGGCAGGATCAGCCAATTTAGTTCACAAAATGGAAGATTATATGCACATACTGCATTAATCATAATTGAAAACAATGAAATATTCAGCATACATAAAGAGGTTCATTTTCTAATTGTAAATTGTAATTTGTTTTATTTTACTTGTTTTTGCTAAAAATAAATCATATAGGCCTATTTTACCACAAGCTTTTCTTACAGTAACAATTTAAGAATAGTGTTTTTTTCTAGGTTATATAATATTCAAACAAGGGATTAAAGCATTCATTCTTAGGTTTTCTGTGCCAGCATATTCAAGGACAATGATTATACTAAAGTAAATTTTAACAATGCATTTAAGAATAAACTTGTATTCTATTATCTTACTGTTCATTTTTTTTCCTTTTGGTAATGCAGAATGTATTTTATTTTATCTTCTTAAACTGTATTTTTGTAGAAGATTTGGAAGGTACGCTTGAACAAGTATCCTATAAATACTCTAAAAGCTCACTGCCATTTGCTTTAGACAGCTTACATTAGCATTTCACTGACTGATCAAATCAGACAGAGATATAAGCCAACAGCAAGAATGGCAGCCACAATCTCTAGTGTGCTCAGACATTAATCCCCTCCTCTGTAATTACTATTAAGGACCTGTCCCGAATTAGCTACCTTAATCAAAAAATGGCATGCAGATCTTAATGTGTACACCTTCATTCTGTGAGCTAAATCATTTAATCTATGAAATTCTGACAAAGATGTGGAATTATGCTCAAATGCAGGAAAGTCACATAAATAACAAGAGAAAGTTCAAAACAAGAACTCAAGTTAGGTGTGCAATTCACGATAAACTCAGAAGGAAAAAGAAGAGAGTATGAACTGAAGATATGACTAATAAAAAAATGCCATTATTTCAGCCATAAACAACAGAAAGGAGCCAGATAAAATAACCTTACAAGTATGGAAAGTCAAAGTTAATATCCCAGCCGCAATATTATTTCAGTGAGATTAATATATGGTTGATGGGAGAAGGTAGAGGAACATTTCATTAAGTGAAAAGTTACTTAACCAAGAGAGAAACAAAGGTAATTTGGTATGAAACTATCAATGGTTACTCTCAGTCCCAACATGTCCAATGGGGGAAAAAATATAGCAATGTTGGTATACTAGAACTTTCATGATAAAAATAAGTCGAATAACCACATTCAATTCATTATGCCTCTCAATGCGCTAAGCAGATATTAAAAAAAATCCTATTGCAGAATAAAGAATATCGTTATTTTTAAAAATGGTTAAAATTAGATAGTGGGTGCAACCTGCTGACTATAGCATACCTATAACTGTGCAACACTTATGTTATTACATGTACAAAGACAAACACAGAAATATATTTAAAGGCAAAACATCCATAATTTATGTCTAGAGAAAAGAACGTATGCAGGTCAGAAAAGTGTAAACATATTGCATAGAAAGCACATTAAAACTGCACGGTATTTAAAGAACTAGATTATAAACCACAATTAGCCTAAAGCAAATAATTATATGTGCATTCAAGTAACATTTCAGCCATATTCTCTTTAAAAGGAGATGTACAAAGGCACTAAATGTAATGCAGGTTCCATATTCTTTCTCCACCTTTTATGAATACTGTAGTCATGCAGGGGCTGTTAATAGTGCGAATTTTGTTTAGAAATGCAACTTTATACAAATAAAAAAATTGATCTGGCCTACATCACCATCAAAATTTACAATCTTCCCTCCGTATTTGTTGGAATGGCATCTTCATGGGCATTATGGTGACATATTTATGACAGCTGAAATCTCTCTTCCTACTCCTTCGCATCCTTATCTGAAACAGTGGTAACCTACTGTTCAGCTTTTTACCTCCCTTATTTTGCTTGTCATAACTGTAGAAGTCAAACGGGTAGAAATTATCACTTGCTGACAACTGTGAATTAAATGCCAGATGTGCTGGTTTGTTATGCAAATGGTTTCCTATTGTGTGGTTAGTGTGCAAACTAAGGCAATAGACTAAACAGAGGCCACTTTGTATTGTCAGTTCCTTACAGAATTACTGCCCGCTCCTACATTATGCCTAATAGATGTTCTTAAAATGAAAAGAAGAGACTGTCAAATTACAGTTACTTTAAGTGTTGGGAAATTTGCATAGGGGACTCGAGAGTCCCTTTTACCTACAAGTTACACACCAATCATATCAAACTGAGCAGAGTGGTGACATGACTGCCAGAAATACTACAACCTGTATTCAACAAGCATTCAAAGCAGACAGCTTTCAGTGAGTGCATGCTACAACTAAAATGCATTCTCTCCAGCTACAGATCGTTTTTTTATCAAATCTGTAAGCATGAAAATGTGATTGCATTACACGGTTACTGCAAAATGGGAAGCTTACAAATTCACCACGAATTCAGTTGACATGGCTCATAATTTTTGTGAGTATTTCATATGAAAGAATACTTTGTTTGACAAACTTGAGATGAACTCCCACTTAAGTTAAAATGATTTAATACAGGTTATTATAAAAACATTTGGCCCCATCAGTAATGCAGAACAACTCTCAGATGCATATTAAGAAATGGGGATGCCTATTAAGATTTATCTTTGTAACTGACTTTAGCAAGTCTGATTTTTTTCAAGCTGTTTATTAAAAAAACTAGTGCACGATAAACTGAGTTGTGTGCTGAAATATATGGAAGTATTCAGCAGTTGGACAGCTACCACAGACAGTTTGCTTTGGATTTAAGGTAGACATCTGTGAATAAACTAAACTAATGATTAAAGCTGCCATGTAGACTCAGCAGCAATATCAAGGTTTACAAGCTTAAATTATTTACAGCAATTTCCAAGGTACAGACAGCGATAATCTGTCTGCCATAGAATCACAAACGAATAACACACAAGTGTTTGATCGGAAAAACTTTTATTTTATAAAACAATAAAACATTAAACCACTTACTAAGTGCTTTTGACCACACAAAAGGACATCTTCAGAGTCAAGTTAACACTGCAAACATGCCATTTTATATACACGCAACTTCCTTCCTGCAACCCACAATGTTCAAATAAAACTGAATTGACACACAATTTAACAATAAAGCAATTAATTACAAAAGTATAATAAATTATAAATAGAAATGTGAATAAAATGAAAATATGTACAAAAACATTCCTATATTTTTATATTTCTAATACTTCCAATGAATGTCAAAACTTGTCCCTTCATATTTCCCAATGATTTTATCCCACTATTCTTGTCAAGCTTAAGTACCTATTATTTTTTTTACTTTATCGATTAGGCTTTATATTTGTTTTGCCCTATGTTTTAATATTGCTAAGCTGGAGAAGTTCAATTGCCACTCATGCACTGTGTATGCTATTGGCTGTAATTGTGCTGAAACCAAATGGTATACAAGACAGTCTAAAAGGGTTGCAAAAACTAGGATTATGGAACATCTTAGCGATGTTCAGAATGGGAATTTAAGAAGTCCAGTTGCTGAGAATTTCTTGAATGTGCATGGTGGTGATTTGTCAGATATTTTTTATTCTGTTCTTGCTCAGCCTTTAGTTAGGAGCAGGGGTGGCCCGTGCTATTGGACTGCAGCCCCCCCCCCCAGCTGTAAAGTAAGAAAGAAAGTGAAATAAAATAAAATAAAACACAAAAGGAAAAAAAAAAAAAAATCGCAAATACCGGACTTTCGCACATGCGCACTAGCATTTCCGATATCCGGACTGCTGCTGAAACATTCTGGAGCATGGGCAGACTGTCTCAGCAGCAGTCCGGATTAGGAAGCATTCAAGTGCAGAGATCCCAGAAGTCTATGCAGTCACAGAAAAGGGATTGGACTCAGACTGCAATGTCGGCAGGCTGGGAGTCTCGTCAGGAAAGGACATCTCGCAGGCTTAACGAAGCTGTGGAAGAATTACCCGGGAAGGATGTATTTAGTAGCTGTGGAAGGATTACCGGGGCTTAACAAAGCTGTGGAAGGACAGGTAGGGTGTGTGTGTGTGTGTGTGTGTGTGTGTGTGTGTGTGTGTGTGCCCGTGTAAGTTTATCAGCTGCCTTTTAAGGATAGTATATTTTAACTGTGTTTGCATGCATGTGCGGGACTTGACAAATGGAGAGTATGTTAAGTTACACATTTCTTTTAAGAATCCCTAGTGGTAAATGGTTACAGAAACTAAAACTCCCACATCCCCTTTCACATGCATTTAGACTTGCTTGGCTGGTGAGCAGCCACTCTCCAGAATACAACATGGGAAACAGATGAACAAAAAAATTCCGGGTTTTTGTAAAATACCACCAAGGATTTTAATAGATAACTATCAACACTAAATGCCTATTTTACTACTGCTTACAAAGTTACACCAAAATTATACCGAAGTACAAAGTGAAGCAATCATTAGGCATATGTTGTTTTACACAGTCTGTTTATAATTTTAAATGGAGATATGCGGCCATGTATTAACTGAACTTGATTTTAGTCAAATGTAAATACTGAAGTTTTTTTTCATTTGTTTTTATATGTAGTATACTTGAATTGAATTGCCTTATTCGTGCTTTAAAATGTATTTATTGTTTAGGACTAACACAAGACATTATAGCAGTCTTAAGGCCTGCTGTTGGCTGTTGCAAACCTGTACTTGTTTATAAATTACAAATTTGAACCTGCATATATTTTAGGCAGTAACTGTAACTGTGATATTGAATTTGTCTGCAATAACAGAACTTAGTTTGATATAATGTGTGGTTGTGCCAAGGATTCTTTTACTAGGCTAAACAGGTGTATACTAAGGTTATTAGGCTGTAAGGGGGGTGTACAATGCAAACATTAAATAATTAATAAAGTACTTAATGGCTCAAGGATTTTGGTACCTTGCATTCAATGTAATGTATATTATCAATCTGATATTATTAAAAACTGCCAGAAACTGTATAAATTATTACAGACATCCTTGAAGTCAAAAATGGATGGTGCCACAGATAGCAGTGTATGTCAGTGTAAAACGGCTTTGACAACTTGAAGGAGTTCACTGTAGAGAGGCCTGAAAATCAAAAAACTAACAATATTAATTGATAGTAAATGACGAGGAATCATGACAGTGATAACAAAAAGCAGGTACATACATTTGCGAGGACAAACCTGGCAACAGGGACATAAATGACTCTCAGAATAGAAAGTATTTGCTGAGAAGCAATAAAAAAGTCCCAAAAATGAAAATATAAAAGACTACTAGAAAGCGAACACAGATGCTATTGCTCTAAAAGGAAAGGAAAGGAAACCATCTGTATGTTGTTAGATATGCATGCCATTTGGAGGAAAGACACCTTAAGTTCATATGACGAAACCTGACATGAAGTGGTAGCAGAGTATAAAGAGAAACACAAAGTGCCACAAAAAGACTGCCTCACAAAATCTTTACCCAGCAGTGACTGCAAAGAAAAGTTCAACCATTTAATAGTTGCTGATCCTTTAGACATGGCAGAAATTCAGGATGAGTTCACTAAGGAGTCCAATTCAGCTGAATCAGTCAAAGAAAACTCTGCGGTAGTAATAAACTATAGAGATCATTACTGCCCAGACAGCTGTATCAGATACAACGTCAACAGACACACACAATAAAGAAGGTAACACTATGCAAAATTCTGTTTGCCATAACACAGTTAATGACAAGCTCTCACATGCCTGTACATCACATGCAAAGCTAGAAAATTTCAGTAATGAAACATTTAATAAAAAGACAGATAAGAAAAGGAAGACAAAAGAGAAAGAGGGAACTATTCATGCAAAATGTAAAAAAAAAGAAAACAAAGCAGTAAAATCACAATAGATACCTGACAGTATCAACTGTCTAAGTTTATACAAGAGCAATTATTAGCACTGTTAGTATGTTCCCCCAGTATATTTGGCCTTTTCCAGATTTCCTGCATTAAGAGGTTGACAGGTACATGCAAATAAATCATTTTATAGAATTAGGTATATCCAAACCTCTCAGCTGCCCACAATTTTGGCTCAAAATGTTGCCCCCCCCCCCAATAATCCCTCTGCAAAATGGCAATTTTGGAAGAAAACGTGGAGGGTTTACAATTAATAAATAATTGTAATGATCAGAGTTATTGATTACTTTTATTTCAGAAATGCTTGTAGATTCTCTTATTTTGTCAGCTGCTCAGCTTAACAGTACTAATATTAAAAAAAGTGTCCAGTCTTTGACAGGTTCCCAGCTGTATTGTGTGGCTATTTCATATTTTTGTGTCACATTTTTGGTCCATTTTTCATACAATTGTGGTTTTCTGGCAAATAAGTGGCAAATCATTAAAGATTGAAGTTAGAAAATAATGACAGACATTTGAGTTTCAGATGTCATACCCTTCAGAAAATTCATACTAATGCAAGACCTACTATTCTATTATCTTTCTAGGTTTATAAGAGCAATATTTAAAAAATGTCCTTATTTTTGGGCCTTTGTCCCACTTCTGTTTATGGCTTTGTCCAGATTTCTTGCTCTGAGGTTAAGAGGTATGACAAATGTGTCAGGGTGATCACAGTCAGCCAGAGACATTTCAAATTGTCAATTGTGACATACTTGTTGCATTACACTCCCCCATGCAGTGACTCTGGATGTGTCCAAGCAAGGGAAGGAACAGTTATGCAGTGTAAGTGTGCAGGGTGTCCCCCCATCCAAGGAAGACACAAGTAGCACTGTGGCTTTTCATCTGTCCTTGATTTTGCAGAATGTTTTGGTTTTCTATCATATTTTTATACTGTTGAATTATGCTTATTATTCAGAAAATGCATGTTGTTGTGTTGCCTGTTGCTCAAGTAACAATGCTTTAATGACCATCAGGTAAGCTTGTCTGAGATTATAAGATGCAAGTAAGCTTTAAAAAGCATACTGTTAAACAATTACCAACACTGAAAGCCTTTTTGTTGTTGCCATGCAGAGAATATTTACATAACTAGATAACGTATAAGCATATGACAGTATTTGTAATAAAGGACAGGATTACAGTATTTTCAGAAGCTCATTACATTTGTTGGAGACTTGCAGTCATCTTTGCAGGCTTTACCCATAAACTAAACAGAATGCCAATCTATCATGTGTGGTCCATAACCTGTGCAGTAATCCTTTAAGCAATTTATCTTGAGCTTGTTTCTTTTTCACTATTCATTTTTTACTTTGATCATGTTTTCCCCATGAAACACAAATAGTTGTTGTCAGGCAGCATGTATTTTTTAGATAAGAAACATTTTTACAAGTGGGGATATCACAGAGATTGCTACTTTCAGCATATTACTTGGTACTTTTATAAAGCTGAATATAAATTATAATTAGAACTGCAGTACAAGGAAAAGTGGTTTGAGTTGAGTGCTGCTTGTTTTTACACTTCATTTTGACTGGCATCCCAGTAATGTATTTGAAAAGTGATTTATTTTTAAATACCTCACAACCTTTTTGTTTCCATCTAGATAAAAAGCTGTAATGTAGCCAATGCACGGAAATATTTTTTTTCTTTTACGCTTCATTTTGTTTTGATTGGACACTCATAATGACGGTTTGCCACCTAGGGCAATGTATTTAATTAAAGTCCCAGTTTTTGTGATTTTTGAGCATAGCTCTGTCCCTGTCAAGTTGGCCACACCCCTTCCCCTTGGCCCCACCCATTCAGATATCTGCAGCCCCACTTTGATTTGAAGTCACCAGCCGCCACTGGTTAGGAGGGGGGGGGTGATGTAGTTAGAACGCTATTAGATCTGGAGAGCAAATTCATTTTAAATTATAGGACACTTTCACCGAGGGGGTCTTAATTTGGAAGTGAATTTAATGTATTAAGTGTAATGTTAAGAGATCACATAATGTTGGTTTCATATAATGTTGGCTTCATTGTTCGTTCCTTTTTTTCTATTGATTTTGTAAAGTTTTGTAATAAATGTAGTTTGATAGTTTAAGTAATAATAATTTAAACAATTTAAATATTAAATAGTAAATAAAATGCAGTTTTGACAGCTTAAGTAATAATTTAATAAATTAAATATTAAATAATAAATGTTAGTATTTTTAAGTTTAAATTTTGGGATGATGTTAATTGAAATCAATTATTAATTGAATGTAATTAAATAAAATGGTTTAGGGTTTTTGAAATGTATTTAAGATGGCTGTATTTTGTATTAGTTGTCCGTTGAAGGCAAACAGCTGAGGTACCAGATTTATGTAGTAAAGAATACTATTCAGCTTTTCTCTGCTCCGGTGGTGTTTTTTTTTTTTTTTTTTTTTTCACTCTTTGAATTTGTTTTACCCTCTGTTTTAATATTGCTGAGCTGGAGATACAAACATTAATTCCTGGTTATTGCTTTGCATTTCATCTTATCTGCCACTCAGTTTTGTTTATTTCAACTATATAAAATGGCATGTTTGCAGTGTTAACTTGACTCTGAATATGCCCTTTTGTGTGTGTGAAAGTGCTTAGTCAATGGTTTAATGTTTTATAAAATAAAAGTTTTTCCATCCAAACACTTGTGGGTTATTATTAGTTTTCGATTTATAGCAATTTTTTTGGTTATTCATATTTGCTTGAGAGTTGTTAGGATGTTAACTTGATGGCTTTAAATTAAAAGGCTGAATGTTGATGTACTTCTTGGAGTACCTTCTAAACATATTTGTGTGGTACCAGTAATTCACCTGTAAATGCTAAATAATGGAATGGCCAGATTGGTAAGGCATGGAAGAATAAACTGCTGGCGTGTAATGTATATAATTTGGACACCTTCTCCCATATTTTATTTGGTTAAAGCACATAAATATGGTTTCTTCTTTCTCATTTGACCATACTGTTAATCTTTTTTTACTAAGGAAACACAAATCACCAAATCACTTTTGTCAGCAAAAACATTAGCTCTCATTTCCTTTAGTTCTTGCCAGAATTATTGCCCTTTATCTCTCTCTCAACAATTTGATTTGACTTTCACTCCTTTGAAGCCAGTTGTTTTGTATAACAGCACTAAGCTCTTTTACAAGAATTCTCCATCATGTTGTGTATTCTACCATCACTTATCCAGTTCAGCGGAGTGCTCATGCAGGCTACTTTCTTCCCGCTCTCCTTTTAGTTCTGTTTCCTGTAGACCAACTTTAAATGTGATATTTACTGAATGCATTTATTTATTAATACATTGAATGTGTTTAATGTCAGTGTTTTTTTTTTAATTTTGATTTGTGTGTTTAATAATTGTTCAATTAGTTAATTGACTAACCAGTGGGATTGTATATAAAAGGGGTTGGGAATTTTTAAAAAGTTAGTTCTGAAGAAGTCCTACATTACAGCGGATGAAACCTAGGTCAACTTGTCTTGTTTTTGCACTATTAAACCTTTGGTCTCCAGTTCTGTGTATCCGTGGTATTTTTGGAAATGGAATATGTTAATAACTAACAACCCTCCCATCATCTCCAATATATCTGGTTTTCTACACTCGGACACCAATCCTAAATAACTTTCCACATTATCCACCAGTCACCAAAACTGCTTCCCAAACTAGTTTGATCAATCATCAAAACAGAAAACCTCAAAAACACCCATCAACGTTCAACTGGTCTCCCATTACCTACTTAGAGGACTCCAACTCATCTGCCATAACTTACACATACCCTCTGACTTCAAGACAAATTTTTCTCTCAAAGTATCCTTTGCAATACAAAACTCCTTGGCTAGCCACTGAACTGAAAGCTCTGTTCCAACACATGGATACTGCATGGTCTTCTTGGAAACAAAGGTTGTATTATTTTCTGAACAGGGGCTATTCCTCTCATTCTAAACTAGCTAAACAAGCCACATGCAGGCACAAAGCCAACTATTTCAAAAACAAACAGCTTGCTCTGCAAGGCAAACCCAAACATTTCTAGTAGGAAGTACATCTCAGAGGCCAAAAAACACTGATCCCTCGTCCTCCCTTATTACCACCTAAACCTCTCAAGACCAACTGTCAACCTGCAATTTTCAAGGAATCCAGCCACCACCACTGTAGTGCTACAAGCTATTCTTCTAGCTCAACTCAGCCAGTCTCCCTCTTTTTATCCTCCTCTTCTATTTTAAGATATTACTCAGAAATACCTGGACTCCTTCTAGAAAACATAGACCTGAAGGCACCCACTGTTGCAAACACATATTCCTTTGGTATATACCACTATGCAAAGAGTTCCTTACCATCTTTTCTCCATATTTATAACCTCTACTTAACTCAAGACACAATACCAGCTACTGCTCATCAAATTCCTTCCCAAACAGGCTGTCAAAAATGCCTCCCACTTCTGACTTATCTCTATCCGCCAACACTTGGGAAAATATTTAAAAAAATAGTCTGCAACCAACTGTCCTACAGCACAATATCCTCACCCTTAATCAGCATCATACCTATCAGCCTCAGTGTAAGAAATTTGGACAATATCCTAAGCAATGGGTAGACAAAGGCTCAAAAATAGGGAAAATGTTTAAATATTGCACGTATAAAATTAGAAAGTTAATTGAACAACAGGTTTTATAGGTTTATAGGTAGGTACTAGGCTATTGGTCCTAGGGCTTATATAAGCCTAGCCAAAAAGGTACCATGGCTTTTGCTACCCAAGAGCAGAGCCACAACAGTGATCCCCGGGGTAAATTTCCAATCTCCCATCCAACCATCAAAAGTTTTCTTGAAGAGTGTTAATGAGGAGCTTTGTTTGATATAGATAAGTAGTTTGTTCCAGAGTATGGGAAGTCTCTGGGACAGGAATCTATCCCTCCAGCATGTTCTGTTTATTGTGGTGACAAGGTTTAGGTCCCTAAAGTGTGTAGCTTGGCGGGATTGGGATTTCTTTAAGTGGAGCATGTCCACAGCTCTGGGTTTGACATAGCTTTGTATGTTAGGCAGAGATTGCCTCTGAGTAGGCGATATGTGATGGAGTAAAGCTGGAGTTTTTTGAGACGGTCTGCATAGGGGATCTGTTTGAGGTCGGTAATCCTCTTTGTGAGATATTTTGCATTAGCATGATTATCATCAAGGGTATAAAGTCTGAAACTCAAACGTCTTCATTATTTCCTGACTTCAGTCATCAATGGAGTTTCCAGAAAACAAACTTTTATGAGGAACAGAAAAAAATATTATATATATATTACACACACACACACATATATGTATATATATATATATATATATATGTATATATATATATATATATATATATATATATATATATATATATGTATATATATATATATATATATATATATATATATATATATATATATATATATATATATATATACACACACACACACACACACATACGTATATATATATATATATATATATATATATATATATATATATATATATACATACACACACACCCACACAAATTCTGGACATTCTGTGAAAATCTGGACACTTAAGAGAGGTGGTCAGCATGGATTTTGGGATGGCTGGAGCACGACAGCATAATGGTCACTTACATATGAAATTCTTCTCAACTTCAATGAATGAAAACTTTCATAAAAGTCTCTTTATTGACCTTACTACAGCTTTTGATCTTTTTGACCACCAACTGGGGTTAGCGCCATCACTATCACTTGGCTCCAACATTTCTTAACTGATATGTATTTCAGTCAGAATGGGCTAATCCCTATCACCAACGAGGAACCTTGTTCAACAAACGTACCAAAAGGAAGGTGCCGGCTGCACAAGTAAACAAACAAAAAGCACCAGTTCCACAATGATAAGGCTCAAAATAAAAGTAGAGGTTTATTAGGGCTCCTGCCAAAACTCAGTAGACACAATACGCTGTGTAAAATCACATCAAAATTTACAAGCCTTCTTCAGATAATACAAACACATAAAGCCACTTGTCAGTTGTTTAAATACATTTGAATATAATTGAATCAACCCATAAATATGTAACAAATAACACATAGGAAACAGCTTTTCTATGGGACACAACTAATGACACTAAATTTAATAAAAGTGATAAAGTGCCATTTACAGTGCCAAAGTATAACTATAAAACCTATTTGCTAAATGAATAAGCCATATATATTGTCAATTTTAGTAAATGCTTATTTGAATCTCATTCAAAGTTGTATTGAGTGTTATTATGTTAATATGTGAATGTCTACCTTAAAGAACCCACTAGGGCAATAGCTACTCCAGCTCCCTGTTCTCCAAAATCAAGGAAAAGGGTCCACCCCTTGATTTTACAGGTACGTGATCTATTGCCATAAAGTTGAAACTATGGCCTGGGTTTAAAGCAATGTGCTTAGCTAAAGCATTATCATCTCTGTTATTCCTAATCGCATAAAGATGCTCATACATTCTATCCCACAACCTTCTGTCAGTTTTCCCAATATAGAACCCCCGACAGCAGTTGCACATGGAGAACAGGGAGCTGGAGTGGCAGTTGCGCTTGGATGCATTTACCCATCCTGGCCTTAACAGTAATTGTAACATTGCCCCTGTTTTAAAATTGAGAAGCTATTTTCGATAATCCCAGGACAGATTCCAGTGGCAAAAAGAGTCTGCATACTTATGGCCTTTAGCTATTGCCCTAGTGGGTTCTTTAAGGTAGACATTCACATATTAACATAATAACACAATACAAGTATTAAATTAATATTTGCAGTTTAGAAAATATACATATGTGTATATTTTTCTTCTTTTTTGCACCCGCTTCACACACTTAGCCGGTCTATGTATTGGCGCGTATGGACAACACTGTAGGTGGCTTTTGCCATCTACATCCTTTTATTAGGTTTAGTGTCATTTTAGTTGTGTCCCATAGAAAAAGCTGTTTCCTATGTGTTGTTTGTTACATATTTATTGGTTGAGCCTGTTTACTTAGAATTTTAATTAAATTAACCTTTAGCACGAAGTGCTTATTGTTTTTATTACATTGTGCGTGTATGTGGCACATTTTTTCATGTTTTTAAATTTATGCTGCGGCATTTCAGGATGTTTTGATGATGTCACTTCCTGTTTTAGTTTAATATAAAATGTATACTCCACTTGATTGTTTGTATTCTCTGATGAAGCCACGGTGTTCCGTGGCGAAAACGCTCTTCTTGTGGATTTAATAAAGCGTTAAGACCTTTTACAGCTGGTGTGCGTTGTTCTTGTTGAACAAGGTTCCTCGTTGGTGTTTTTCAAGTTGTTTTACTTTCTTGTTGTGTAATCCCTATCACCTTCATCGCCCCTTATAAAAAGAGTGCTCCAGGGATTCATACTCACACCATTTTGTTTTCAGTCTTTATTAACAAACTACCCTCCTACCTCCTTAAACTTCATATAACTTTTTTGCAGATATGGCTATCCTTTAATCCAGTCCTTAAAATTCAACTATTCAGTACCAGTGTCAGTCTGTCCTCCTCCTCATTCATTCTTACCTAAATCCTAATCCTTTCTAAAAATCTCAGCATAGCATATCTCAGTTGTTCCCTACTGTAAACAACCATGTCCTAAATACTTACTTTTATGGCTAGACCATTCACTTAATTTCCAAAGCCACATTGAAAACAAGGAAAAGATCAGTTCTCTTATTCTGGTCATGGAAAATATATTCCCTTCTCACTACAGCAGCCAGAGCTGCAAAAGGCCAATGAATCTTCCTTGCTCAACTTGAATATGATCTCATTATAGCCACAACATCTAAAGAAAATCCTCATATAATCAACAATCCATTGAAAACAAAACTGCAGATTCATTTCCCATTACCTCCTAGGGGAACACCACAGTACCACCCTCTCCAAAGCCAAATGGCTACTAGTTTTCAACAGAGTTGAACTACTGCTAGGGGCTGTTTTTTCAAGCTATTTCAACCAAGTGCCTTTGTATCTCTTTCAGCCAAACACCATAAGACCACCCTTATAATTTCCACAGTCTCTCCCAGTTACCTCACTCACTCTAGACACCTCAATCCAAACTGTACAGACCATTCCTTCTCAATATTTCCACCCAAAATGTCGTTATCCCCACCCCTTACCTAAAAAGAAGTCTCTTCATTCCCCACCTTCAGAGCACAACTCAAGACAGACCTCTATCAAAAATCTAACTACAAACACTTTCCTACTGGACACATCACCTAATTTCCTCCATACTTGCATCACTTCTACTTCACCCTTCTGTTCCCACCTGCTGCTTCCCTCTGATATTTACTAGGAGAATTATTTCACATTTATCTACACCGTAATATTTATATAGTTTTAATTAATTTGTCAGTGGGATTCTCTACCTTTTGCGATTCCTTCATGTTTGCGAATTCCTTCGGTATTATTTATGTCCTTTACCTGGGGCTGTGCCTGCAAATGGTCTGTTATAATTGTTGTACTACATGGTAAACTAACTACATCTGAGTGATGCCTCCAGGTGTAACTGCAGTTAACATCTACTGACACCTCTAGGTGTCAAATATTGATTTTTCATATTTGCATCAATAATTCCAAGACCATGCAATGTAGTGGCATTTAAAAGATTTCATCTTAAAGCTTAGACAATGGCAAACAACCACATTATTTGACCTCTGTCTAGTGCAGGTAGAAAGGTATTACCTGCATTTTTTATGATATTAGTTTATATCGATATCATTTTTACAGTTTTCTAAATATCTCAACAACCAAGTAACACAGAACTCCATAGCTTCATATGAAAGCTTTCAGCTAGATGAAGTAAATGCTGCTGACAGTATGTGTGTAACCTGAGTGGTTGCTGAGATACTGCAAGTTGTTTCCAAAACATTATAAACATAATAGTTACTGTAAACCAAAAATATACCAAAAATATAGAGCTCCCAGCGGAACAAGCACCTCTCAGCCTCAAAAGGAATAAAAGTCAATAAATGTTTAAATAAGCTGAAAGGTGACCATGGAGATAAATTCTCCTGCTTACTTAAAAAGCATAAGATGATATTTGCTCAGAACGATATAAAACTCTCAGTTTAAAACAAAACTGGTTTATTAGGCATGCTCAAGGTAAGCGCTTTCGCAAGTGCTCCTTCAGACCGTTAGTTGTCTGAAGAAGCACTTGCGAAAGCGCTTACCTTGAGCATGCGTAATAAACCAGTTTTATTTGGCACTGAGTATACAGACTCTTGCAGGCTTCGTTTGCAGCTGGACCTATGTAGCAGGTACCAGTTTCCTCAGTTATTCCTTCTCCTGTCTGCAACTGGGAAAAAGCAACTCCGGCCATTCTAGACTCAGCATCTACGCACTACCTTTTCAAATCCCAGTTTTGGAGTTTGCATAGTGGGTAATCCAGTTTTCTTGGAATCCAAGTCTCCCATTCTCCCTTTAGCTACCACTTCAATCACAACAGATCTTTCTGACCTTGTGTCGGCAGCAGTGTCTGAAGGGGTGAAAGTGCAAGGGTGTGCCCAACAGAACAGATGAAAAAAAAAAATATATATATATATATATATATACACAAATGTTAGAGAGATAAAGGTCTATAGGATGTCTACAACTTTTCACAAACAAAACCACAGTGAGAGAGTCCATAAACAGTGTGGTACCTGACCCCCTTTATACAGCTGCTAAGATGGTCTGGAGGTGGCAACTTAGCTCAGTGACTCTTGACACCTCATAATTGTCAGAGAAAAACTAAGCAGGACCAGAACAAATCTTCACAAATGGAAACTTCACCTGTGGGTCTTCCAGGAAATAATACAACTTTGCAGAAACAAAAACCTCACATAGGACTGCTTGCCTCCTCTCAGAACACAGTGAAAAGAGGTCTGGTGCATAATTTCCTTAAAACAGACCTGGAAGAGAGATGTGTTCCCAATCTGAATAATGGGAATGTTGCTTTATGCTCTTCCACTGATATCCAGCATTCTTTTAAAGGCTCATAAGGAATCCCAAATACAGTGGTGGTGACTTTCATTTGTCCCGAATAACAGCAGTTTCTCATTTCATTTGAGACTGCGTAATAGCAACTACCAAAAGCTTCCCTACAGACCAGATTTACTCACACATCCCAGGAGATGCTTGATACAACCCATCCTGCAATCTCTACATCTGACTGCCTGGATGATTTTTATACTTTTAAGGTATCCTTTTTTCTGACGATATGCACCAGTTATTGATGGAGGCTAAAAACCTGCTACTATAAAATCATATACGTTTTACTGGGAAAGATTTTCAAGTTGATACCATTCCAAGAACCAGTACCCCTTTAAGACTTGGCCGCCTCTGATTCTTGATTTATTAGAGTAATAAAGGCCAGATAACAATAACTACCACAAGGCCTCTAGGCAAGGCTAGGAACCATTTCACCATGGATTTGGCCTCTTCTGTGGCTTTCTGTAAAGAGTTGGACTGGTAGCAAATGTGTCCTCTGTATACAATATAAATACTATAAATTGGATTCCTTATTACGATCCAGGACAGGCTTTGCTAGAACAATTCTACAGGGGTTCCTGGATTCTTAATGTACTTCTTCCAACCTCTTCTGTTCTAAACTATGGTAATCTAGCCAAACAGTTCTGGCTACTGCAACAGTGATCAAATACTGAACATAGTACAGTTATGTAGGTATACTTACTATAAAAATATATAATTTAACATATCATTATTTCAGAAGTCATCCCCTTCCACTTGCCCACATTAGTTATTTTGGAATGCCAAGATGTAGATGTATATACCTTTATGTATACAGTTACTCTTGTTTTGGGTTTTCTAGCATTTTCCTTTCAGACATATTGCTCCTTTCTCGGGTCAATAAAGCTCTGATGCATTTCACTCTCTGCTCAAGCTCCAGCAGATAGAGCACATGGAAGATGACCTATATCTTTGATAAGCTGGCCAGCTGGTCATAATCCTTGGCAAGACATAACCTGAATTGCCTATTCTCTGCAAAAGTTTACTTACACAGCTGTACTTTCTGAATAATATTCCTTACCTATCCAAATAGGTTCCATAAGCAATAAATCAGAAAATAAATCTGAAAATGCTGTACCTTGCACAGTAGACTTAACTTTCCTAAAAAAGGCACAACACTAATTGTCAAACAGCAACTGTACAGAGTGTAAATCAATAGAGTAAAATCAAATCAGGGATTAATATGCTGTGTAGAATGCCATTTACTCCACAGTATCATAAACAACATATTTATATCTTCTTCACATTGTTGTATTGTATCAATGCTAAAAACAGCATTTTTATTATACTGTACTTTATTAAAAAACTACTAAAACCAGTGTTCTCCACATCTATGCTATAAAAGACTATAACTGGATGGCAGAATGATTATTTTCCAAACATAGAAAAATAAATAAAAAGAATGGCACATCTGTGCTTCTCTTGAGCAACAGGGTGAAGAGGAGTGGGTTGAGTAACTTAATTGTCTGATTACGTTCATACTTCACAACTCCACTTCGGCAGATTTCTGAAAACAGCATTTAACTGCAACTAGGAAATTCATGACAATTTAAAACAAAATGTATGTTGCATGTATTTGGATTTTATTTATTTTTAAATGCTTAAAATTAAGTACTTCAGTACATAAAATAAATCTCTCTCTCTCTCGTTCGACAAAAATAGAATGTATACCATAAGGAAACGAATTTAGCTAGGATTCCTCAAGCTTAAGCAGACTAATGACCACATAATTAATTGCATCTGGTAATACACGTCATAGCACCATTTGATTCCACTGCCCATTAATTCACACATACACACACATACTCTGAATGGTGGGTTAGCTGTAAAGTGCTTTTCAATGATGTCATTATTCCTGTACATTACAGAACATTATTTGCTGCATTTTATTTCATGTTTTTTGCATGAATTCTGGTCGTGCAAATGGGGCACTTGAAAGTGCAAGAAATCCTTGGTCCAGCATTCATACTCACTGTCCTAAACAACCAAACCATCTAAATCTATTTACTTAACATATTTTGAACATGCAACTCTAGCAGCAGGGAACTATCCTATCAAGTTGAATACAAATAGTTTTATCTTTTCAGAGCTGATGTTTTGTCTGTGTCAGATAAAATATTTTTAACATCGTTATGATCATCAAGAAATCAGGTTACCAGGAATAAAGAAACAAATTTTGAAAGAAATCCAAAAACCCTAATTCTCTAGAATTTTTCTTTGCCAGCAACTCTTGCATTTTTAAGACCTTGCTATTTTTCAGCAAGTTTTTTTGAATAAAAATAATTTTAATAAATTTTGATTTACTGGCTTAGCAAAATCCTACAGGCTGTTAGGATGTGATCTGTGGCTGACATACAACACATCCCCGACCCTTTAAGAATAGATTTACTGCACCATCAGTAAATCAAGTGGCATTAAAATTACTTGGTCTAGGAGCCAAACCTCTTCTCTAACATCAAATGAACACTTGGAGGGACACATATCTCGCAGAGGATACCAAAGCCCTGGAACAGACTCCCCATTCATATAAAACAAACATCATCCCTGCCCATATTCAACTGCAACTTGGGGCAATGGATGGCAAACTCAAAAATATAGCTTAGAACTGCCCCCGTACTACTAATGGACAGAAGCGGCTACTAACTGCTTTATGCCATGCATGGGTCCCCTCAAATTATTTATAGTATAATCCCAGTTATTCTCACTAGGAGCAATATATAATTATCAACCATGAAATAGGTGAGGACATTTCAATCTCTAACTAAATGGGTAAGTTAATTCAACCACAAAAGGAAAAATTGGGTAAGCTTAAAATGGCCTGCAAGGGCAGCCTGCTAGTACTTACCAAGGAGCCTATAAAAAAAAGTACACTTGTATAAAATCTTACAATAACAGTAAATGACCTTCTTTTCACTGTTGTAGTATTCTTTACTAAAAGGTTATCCATGCAAAGGGAAGATCAACATCAAGCAAGTATAACAAAGAGTTTGGTTTCTATAGATGTATGTCACGCATATGCTCCCCACTCCATGGTGTAGAGCACACAAATGACATATGGATTTATATAACCGAGAAATGAAAAACCGCGGAACAGTCCAAGGGCGAGAAAAAGGAAAAGACTAGAACAGAAGGGGAAGGAGGGAAGCAGCAAATACTACAACAGTCAGGACAAGGACATCTACTGCTATGGAAAGATTTTAAACAGCTGCATTATGTTCTTCCATATCACTGTTGCAATAGTCTTTACTAAAGGGAGAGTACAAAAGCTCAAGAGGAAACCTGGGAGGATGATTGCTCAGAAGAGCCCTCAAGAAAACTATGCAGGATAGCTTTGGCAAAGCCAGCTCTTGCTCTTGAAATCAGATTCAATTTGTAATGCTTAGGAAAAGTATGGGTACTGGTAAAAGTAGCAGCATCAGGAAAAGAATTGGTATCCAACCTTTGAAAAAAAGCACCTGAGGAAGCCACAGTTCTGGTAGAATGAACCCTTACAGAGGCAGAAAGATACTTTTTCATGAAAAGAGTAACAAAAAGGAAATGACTTTAGAGCTCAATGAAGAAATTGTTTGCTTAGAAGCAGCCAAACCTAGAGATTTGGGACAAAAGGAAATAAAAACAGCTGCTCAGACTTATGAATGGCCTTAGTCTTATCTAAATATCATTGGAGTGGTCTATGAAAAAAAGGGAATCGCCAACAAGATTTTGGGGGAGTCCTGCTCTATCTTTGGCAGGAGCATCAGAATCAGAGGAAGGGGAGGGAAAGCATAGAGAAAATCACTTTCCATGAATAATATGGGATGTCCAACTTCCAAGCCAGAGGATGTGGGATTCTGGTGCAAGAGAGTGAATTGTCTGCTCAAAGTGGAGGCAAAATGATCTACCTGAGGAGTACCCCACTGACAATGTCCAGAAATACATCTCTGTGAAGCATCCATTCGTCAGCCTGTATTTTTGGACCTGTTCAGAGAATCTGCCACTAGATTTTGCTCTGACGGAATGTATACAGCCTGAAGAGTCACTTGATACTGGACAGCTAGATCCCAAACTTGAAGAGCTAGCCTGCATACAGGGTAGGACAGTGTCCCCCCCTTAATTGTTGATGTACATCACTGTGGTATTGTCTGTAAAAATTTTGATAGGGCCTGGAAGAAAACAGTAATGAAAGATCTGAAAGGTGAAAAGGAAGCTCTCATCTCCTTGATATCGATGTGAGACAGCCAGAGACCCTGAACCTGGAAGGACCTGAAAGACTCCCCACCCTGTATCTGAGGCACCTGAGAAAAGTTCCAGAGAGGGGACTTGGGGATGAAAAAGAAGTCCCGGGTTGACAAACAGCTGATGAATCATCCACCACTGAAGCTCAAGTTTGAGGCATAGAATAAGAGAGACTAAAGAATCTAGTGGATGACAGTGTTAGACTCATACTAACCTTAGGAACCACTGTAATTCTCATACAAAGCCTTGCTAGAGGTACCACAGAAAGGGTGGAAGCCATGAGAACTATAGTGCCCTTAGAAACTCCCTGATTGTAACCGAAACCAAAGGAAGAAAGGATTGAAAAAAAGACGAGAACCTTGGGATGAGGCAAGGAAGTCAGCATAGGGATGGGTCTGGCACCTGCAACAAAGAAACACAGGATCCTGAAAAGGAACCAAGACTGATTTCTGGAGGTTTGTTTTAAACCCCAGGCTTTGCATGAGACAAACAGTAATAGTGGAAGGACTGATGTAAGATCCTGGGGTAGGATGCCTGAATGAAGGTTGTACAGATAAGGAAAGATTTGAACCACTCTCATTCTGTAAAAAGTAATCACAGGATTGAGGCATTTGGTGAAAATCCTTGGGGCAGTAGACAGGCCAAAGGGCAAAGCACAGAACTGAAAATGCAAGGAACAAACAGAGAAATGCAAAAACTTCCTGAAAAAGTGTATGAATAGGGATATGAAGATAAGCATCTTTGAGATCCAGGATGACTAGGGACACCTGGGGAAGAAGAAAAGAAAACAGGGTCTGAATGGATAACATCTGAAAGGAAGGGATCTTCAGAAAGATGTTGAGCTGAGAGAAATTCAGAATGGGTCTCCACATGTATTCCTTCCTGGGAATCAGAAGCGTTAGAGAATAAAACCCCTTCCCCTCCTGGGAAGGGGGCAAAGCTTGAATGGCACCATTTTCCAAAAGACCATGAAGAAGTTCTGGGAAGAAAGGAAGCTGTCCCTGAGGACACTGAGGGATACCCAGAAAAGGAAGAAGGTATTTCCATACCATGTAGTATCTCTGATAGATGATGGACAGAAACCAATAATCTTGTGTGAGAAGGGTCAGGGAAAGATGAAGAGATAAGACAACCTGGCTGAGAAAAGGGGGAAACAGATAGAACATCGCTTGTCTTGAAAAGGAGGTTTCTGAGAAGTGGGAGTCTTTGTAGACTTAGTAGGGGGAACCTGCCTAAAACCCTTATCTTTGGGATGAAGGCAAGGCTACCTGCTAACAAAAGCAGATTTAAATGGATAATTCTTCTGGAACTTAGGAATAGAAGAAATAAAAATACGTTTCAATTCCTGCAAGGCCCTATCTTTATCCTGCAAAGACTTAAAGGTCAGCAGTTGCAGAACAAAGAAGGGTTGGTTCTCATTATCAAGAGGAGGATTTGACACTTTACCTTACTATCATCAGGCAAAGAATGGGGATGAAGCAATGGAACCAAAAGTAGTAGCTCTAAGGAGGCATCAGCTGAATCAGGACTACATTTAATAGAGTGACAAGCTACTTAAAAATTAGAACCCAGTAAAGAGAGGCCTTCCCTTCAGAATCAAGGAGGTCTGAGATAGCTTGGGAAGCCTTAGAAAGATGGGCTAAAACATACCTGATCATATGGGTCTGGTAATTAATAGCCTGAAATGCAAAAGTGGCAGAAGTATATAGCTTCTTGCCCAGTCATTCCATAGCTCAACTGTCCTTGTCAGTAGTAGTTTAGTAGAGACAGACACTACAAAAGGGTCAGCAGGAGGACATTTGTAGAGAAGCTTACACTCATCAGGCACCTTGCAAAGTCTGTCAAATTTCTTAGGCACTGGAGGTTGAGAATCTGTGGCCGTAGAAGCTGCTGAAATGGTATTTACAATGGCAGCCAAGACTGGAAGGACAGCAGAGAGCTTAGGGACTCCATCTGGAGGAACTGATACTACCTCCTTCGAATGTCAGAAACCTGAAAACAGTTCCATTTAAAAAAAATTAATCATATGAGAAATAGCATCTCTAAAGGAGAGTTCTTCAAAGGGAGAGTCTGGATTAATAGTCTTACTCCTCAGAGACATAATACAAGGGAGAAGGGATCTGAGAGGAATATATCAAAAAAGTTTTTTCCCCCTAAATCCAATTCAACTTCAGAGGAGTCCTGCTGTCTGAGCTTCTTGGATGGGGTGCTGGACCATGGGGGAGTAGGTACAGAAACTCCATAAGGAGGCTTCAAACCCATTAGTGCAGCAAATACCTCCCAGGTAAAATCATGTCATTCATGCTGGGGATCCCTAAGAGAATGGAAAACATATATATATATATTTTTTTAATTTTGAGGGACATCTGCCTAAACACCCAAGGAGTCTCAGACACTTGCCTACACTCAACCAACACAGTAGGAATCTCCTCCTGAATAAGCAACTGCAGAATCCCCCTTGGTCCCTGTGAAATAATTAGCTGAGATTCCCCCTCAACATCCAGAACAGACATTTCCATAGCCTCAGAGGATGTGCGAGAAGTCAGATCCATGCAGGCCTCCAATATGGTTTCAGCAGGGGAATGCAGTGCAGCAACCAGGCAATCCTCTGGGCTTTCACCAGCCTTTAAATAAATGTCTGGAGAGGACAGAACATCAAACAAATAAGAACAGACTTTTTTGATCTTTTACTTGTCAAGTGGCTAACCTTCAGGACAGGAAGATTCAGTCATAGCATTCTGATAATTTAAGACATTAGTCCTCCAGGTAAATAGAAAAGGGGAAGAGATGAATACAAAGGATCTTCCGGACAAATGCTTGGCAGATAAAACACTGTGCATGGTTGTGTGAAGCATCCAAGCTGAAGAGACATTGCTTATGATGATCCTAATGGGGAATCTGCTTCCCCCCACTGACATTTTCCCTTTCTCTAGGATAATGTAAACTCACAAAACTAAAAAGAAGATAAGAGGCCCTAATGGAGAACTTATGTGAAATACAGCTCAATAACCAGCACAAAAGATGGAGCATTCAGACAGATTATCAATGATGGCATTCAGACTGGCGGTAATGAAGTTCTGAAGTACATATGTCACCTATGCCTTTAGTGGGCAGCATATGCATGATGTAAGATGTCTATAAAAACCTAAGCTTTGGTATACTGGCTGAACGTTGGGCTACCCTTGGCAAGGAATGCATTTAGTAAAGAATACTGCAATAGTGATGTAGGAGGACATCACTTGCTCATCACTGTTTGGGTATAGGGTATGGGCATACAAGCTCAGAGTGCCTAGGTCATGATAGAATCCTAGATACTCACATGGTGCGACTTACTGCAAGATTGACATGGACTTCTGAAGGGTTATGTCACTCTTGGAAGAGGGTGACATGCCCTCAAAAAAATCAATTGCACTTGAACTCTAATGTGTCAATTCAGAATGTATGGCAGGAAGGAAGGACTTTACCTTTAAGGCTTATCACATTTCAAATTTGTCAAAGTACCAGTTGACAGAAACAGTCATGGTGTACTAACATCTTTGTTAGCAACAAATTTAAGGAGCAAGTTCTTCCTAAAACAACTCTTAATAAAACAACTTCCTGATCAATTACTAATTCTCACTTTTCTTTGAATTATGAATGCCCTTGAATTTGTAATGTTCTTGTGATATTATATGACAGTGAAACTGTATGCTAATTTTCCATTAGTTTCTTTTTACTGTGTCTTTTTCTCTAGCAGCAGACTCCAAACTTCTGCTCAATAATTGGGTTCTACTTAACTCTCCCGGCTTTCCCTAGTCTTACTGCAAATCAGGTTTGGAGCTGGCAAGGAGATCAGAACATCCCATGCCCATATCATACTACTGCCAGAAATGCCTTTTCTTTTGCCTCCCTCTGATGCATCACCCTCTAACAACCTATAGGCAGGGGGTGCAATGGGTGGACTGTGCTGATCCACACCATACTACAAGGAGCTAACATGAGTATGCCATCAAACTTTCCCTGAGGAAATGCACAGTGGTTGTTTCTAGACCCCGCCCACCAGGGTAATCTAATTGCATTGTTTGCCCCATCACCTGTTCCTCCTTTCTCCACTACCACAAGGGGTATGCCTGTCCTCCCTTTACCAGTAGCATCAGAAGTCTGAGTTTCTAACTGAACCAGGGTCACCTGGGCCATAATTCAGGCCTTTATTTCTTCTGTGCAACAGTGGCGGCCATCTTCTTTTCACTTTTGCTGATTGTCTGCCTCTCCTTCTCTGTATATCCTCTCTTCTTTAGTTCTCTCCTGTTTTTTTTTTATATATATAAACATGATTTGTTTGGGCATCTTCTCATGCACTTGCACTTAATGTTCTCTTGAACAGCTATTCATTTTTTAATGCTCATTAGATAAAATTCTGCTCTTCATATAAACTGTAAATGCGTACATACATACATACATATGCATGTTTTTATTTCACCTTACTGACTTTACAAGATTATTTCCACAACTCCCCTTTTTTGCTTTATACTTTTCAGTTATTCCACTGATCTTGTTCATTACTGGGTCAAACAGCTTCTTCATCCAACCCTGGGCTTTATCTGATCACGGTTGTGACGGGTGTGGATCATGAGATCTTTTGAGGGAGGGGTTAGTCATCTTGGTGGTGACTTATTAACCATCTTTTTCCCTATACCACCTTCCTCTGCATACACCTATTCCCTCAGATGTCCACCAACTCCTCTATGGGCTATGCCTCCTTTCAGGGAGCACCTAGACCAATGCCTTGCCGTAACCAAAAGGCAGAACTGGTGTGGGCCCACCCCTCCCTGTCAACACCACAAATGCCCAAGTTGCTAATCAAACACAGGTTGCAGGGGCATACTCGGGGCTTTGTCACTTTATACCACAGTGCTGGCTGACTACACTGTATTATTGTATTTGTTTACTGTACACTAGAAATTTATTATCAAGTTTGTATACATCTCTTCATATTAAAGTCATATGCTGGAAGGCTTTCTACTGGAAGGTTGAAGCTCTATAATACAATTCCCCAAACTATGAAAATTTAAGAGGGTTTAAAACAAGTGACAGTAAGCACATAAAAAATTACTGTTTCACATTTAAAAGATTTTTTACTCTGTGGCACCCCCCCCCCCTTCACCCCCAGGCCCTAGCTACTTACACACATATAACTATTATATGTATATCTACTAAAGCAGTGATTGCTAGAGCTTGGAGAGACATGGCTCTAAAAAGACACCAACTTCAAACTTACTTTCATATAGCTGCACTTAAATTCTCACAGTTGACAGGACAGGAGTAATTGTTCTAGCGTATACAATGGGAACTCAAGCTGGAAGTTTTCTTACAGACTTCAATGAAGAGAGATCATGCCTGCTTAGAGCTTTACAGTTACAAAAAAAGAATCAACCTATGTAAAAAAGTTGTATTGACATTAGCCTGCTTGTAAAAAGGCATTCTTGAAAAAGTATGACTTTTATGCTGCACTATGTAGTATGGAGTAACAAAGCTATACTGGCACTCAGGACATAATGGGAGAAAGTAATGCTTGGTCTGGGACCATAATGCCATCACTGGGTGTGATAAGCAGGTAAGTGTATACAGGAGTTACTTGACATGGACCCAATTGTGTGATTTCAAAATACAGATTTGCAGCACTGCCCTGCCTACAGCAACATTTATTGTACTACAATGCCCATAAGTCTGTGCAATATGATAAAGCAGCCAAACGTGCATCATAACTCTAACATGAGAAGCGGAAGTGCTATGATAAAAACTCCTCCAAAAAGTTCTTGTGAATTTAAAAAGTTATTTTTTCATATAAATATAAAAATAAAAAAGAAGCAGAGAGATTACACAAGTAGTATTCATGGAAAATAACATTTCCTTTATTTACCTCTTCAGGCTTAAAAAGCACAATCATTGCAGTCTGCATGCTGTATAATTAACTATTAATATATACTTTTAGTATTAAAGTTAATTTGTACAGTTTGTCCACTGTATAAACTGCATAGCTTATTTCAAACACTATTGTACTAGCATTTAATCATCCATCTCCTATTCTATGTTTATCACAATTTATACACTTAAAGGCTTATGAAATATTTTAGGACAGATGTATCAAAATAAAGACAGCTCTGAAAGTGCCTTCAAAGAGGGTGAGGTATGAGTAACATAAAAACTATATTATCCATTAAAAAATTATATTTAATCATATGAGTAACATAAAAACTAGATTATCCATTAAAAAGCAAATTATATTTAATCTTAGCCAGCACAGTGGCATACAGAAGGGATAAAGCCCTGACTATTCCCAGATGACCCCGACTCAATTAGCAGTTTGGGCATCTAAGGCAATGGCAAAGGGCGATGTGGATTGCAAATCATGGTGAGAGAAAAAAGGAGGGGGGTTTATTTAGGGGCATGCTATTGTGAACTGATTTTCCTTGTGGAGAATATGGAAACATGCATGAGGTGTTTCTGGAGTATAAGCACAGCATTCTGCTGATCATCAGCCTTTGCAGAAGTGAAAGAAGGTTAATGCTGACACCTGCTGTACTTCGCTCTTCTGCAGCTTTATTGGTTGCACACAGGGTTGGGAAAGAAAAGAGAAAATACTGCAGTGGCGGAAGTATGATACTGCAGTAGAACACCATGATCTAATCCACAGCCACAGGCTAGAAGAACAAGTGTAGGGCAGAGTGGAGAGCTAGATTGACAAAGCAATCTGGGATAAGCACAGAGATGCAGTTATATTGTAACTGTAAAATGTATGAAAAAAGGAAAGAAAACAGTATGTAATAAGTAATAGATGCACACGTTCTCAATGGACTGACAGCTGAAGCAGATCTTAGATATAAAGGGAATGTCCAACTGCAGCCAGGAATCAATCTCCATGATTTACTGAAAGAAGTGTAGCAGAGCTTTACCATTCTAAACATGCAACCATCTGCTTTCCATAAGCAGAAGAGATTTAAGTCAGATTTGAGATCATCAATCTCGGTCAGCTGCACAAATTCATTAAGTATTATACTGACCCTAGTGTTTGCAGTCCTAATGAGTAAACTCTGACTTGTGTTGATCTGCTTGGAAATCCTTAACAAAACGTAGTTCTATTCAAAAAAAGAAACAAAACAAAACAAATGTATATGGTATGCTGGGGATGGCAAAACTATTTTTAGCATGATAGTTTCCATGCATCCTGAGCAGATATGATAGAATCCTAGATACTCACATGGTGTGACTTACTGCTAGATTGACAGGGACTTTTGAAGGGTTATGTCACTCTTGGAAGTGGGTAACATGCCCTCAAAAAAATCAAATTATTCAAGAAAAGAACATGTGAGAGGAAGATTACAGCAAGAGACCTAACCCAGTGTTTCCTCATTTCTGTTACTTTGTTATCTCTGCTATCACATGGTAACATGTACTAGATCATCCTGTATTTCAATAATGTATACATCAATAAATTACTAGGTGAAAATGCACTGGCTGCATATTAGCATTTAGAAAGGCATGGGTATTACATGGCAGAAACATAGGGGTCTTTTGCTAAAATTAGGAGAAATTAGAACAAATGTAGCTACTGTCATTTTTTTTTTAAATCAAACTCCTGCATTCAGTTTCATATCCTTTCCAAAACCAAAATTTGGCAAATATTTCAGAAAGCATACAGATTGCATTGAAAGTTTATTCAAATTATTATCATCATCATCATTAGCAGTGAGTGGTGTCAGTAATAAAATATATATATATAAAAAAAGATAAATAAAATATATATTTTAATATGTCATGGACTTGAATTTCTTAGGGCATCCTTTTTCTAAAAATTAGGTGACCACGTGCAGTTTCTAGCAAGATGAAGATAAGGTACACAAGGGGTACTGAACACAGTTCGATGTAGTGCGTCATTCAGAATGAAACATATTTTATCATCTGGGACAGCCTACATTTTTAAAGCAAAGGGAGAATTGTACAATTTGTCAATTTGAAGACATCCAATACACTTTAGTAAAATGTTCTATAAATTAACCAATCCAAAAATGTTAGCGGTAAAGTATTAGTTGTCAAGTAACATATTGAGAATTAAATGGGCTGTTCATGCCTAGGTCTGCAGATTCTGTTTATGAAATTAAATCTGTGACGTTAGACCTATAGTTTTACATCTTGGAGAGGGTACATGTAAAAGAAGAAAAAGAAGCAACCCAGCAAGTTGTGGAAAGATGTAAGGCATAACCTTTATCTGCAAAATTTTCAGAGTGGTTTCATCTGAACAGGAAAACAAAAATATCTAAAACTGTGTTTTTGTCATCCATTACAGACAAAAACAGAAAAAAAACTATGAATGTAAACCCCCACAAGCTGTATACAGCACCATAAAGAAACCTGTAACATGTTGAGATTTTTTCCTGGTTTAATTCTAACCATGTGAACAGCTCTGCTTATACGGGGTGACTTGTCATACATTTTGAAGGTTTGTGTAGAATTTGATTTGATTTTTTCATGGTGTCAATTGGAGTGACTCATTCCATATTTATTCTGCTACCAGCCCTGGATGTACTTGTACTAATGTTTGCAAAAAGCTGTGAATCATTTCTTTATTTTAATGGCACAACTAAGGACATCAAAGTGTGCAGCTAGCTGCTTCATGCATTAAACAGGATCATATGAACATTAGTACAGAAGGCTTTTGAACTGCTTTTGATAAAGCCAATAATCACAGGCTTCTTATCAGGTGGGAGTGACATGTATTGATAGATGTGTGTTCCCACTGCAGCAAGTCAAAAAAGTTTAGCTTATTTTTTAGCTTATGTCCTAATTTAGGTGGCTTCCCTAAAATGTTTAGCGAGTTGAGAAACTTTGACATGATTTGGAGAGACACCAATATCATCAACATTTTGAGAAGTTTACTTAAAATAGAGACTCAGAAGTTTGTAAATGGTTTAGATTTTTAACTAATTCAAGCCTGAAACATATTTCTGTATGCCCCCAGTTTACACCTTTAGTTCCTCATGGCATCCAAAACTTTTTGGGGTCTGACTTCATTTAGCAAATGACTTGACAAATAATATTAGGCAATATTAGAAATTTCAAGGTGTTATTAACAAAATGACACTAGCATTGTTGATTGGAATGTCATGCATTAGACAAATTAATCACTGTTCATCACAAACATATTTTCATATTTATGTTCATATTTTCATAACTGAGAGATCTACATGCTACCAATCGGCATGATATGAAATACCATGGTGGGAAACAGGAAATTCATTGTCAGTAAAATGATGATATCACATTATATCTGAAATATTGGTAGATGTTTGCTAGCAAATATGAAAACAAATATTTCCATATATACTTAATACTTCAAAACAGTGACTTACAAACCATTGCATGACAGCAGGGGAAACCTATGATAATGTCAAAGAAAACAAATTTCTACTGTAAGTTGCACATTGAGATGTATTATTTATACTGTTAATCATACAAAAGCATATTTTTTCTTATTTCTGGAAACATCTCAAACATACACTGAAACAGGAATTTCTTGTTGTCATGTGAAAACTAATCTGTTTTGACACAAAAAATTCTAATAAATTTCTAACAACATATGTCTAGGTCATATAGTACCCAAGAGATGAGAAATTGTAAAGATTTAGTGAAAAATATAACTTTGGGGTTTTTGTGCATTATTATATATAAATAGATTGCATTTGTAGAAAAACTATGAATGCACGAACTACTATCATTGCAAAAATACATTTTACTGACAACACTGCAATTTGCACAGTTTAAATATCTTTTATTGTTTTCAAAATATTTACTTTTGTTTATTTTATCCTTTTTAAGTTTATTTTCCGGAAAATTCTCGGAAATGTAAGATGTATACAAACGGCTAGAGGTGTGACATTCCACACCACTTGGGTGTTGAATTAAATTGATTTTAAAATCAATGGCACTGGCATTTTGAGTTTTGATGTAGCCTAAAAGAAGCAGTGTATTCTCAAGCAAAAAGATGTGTGTGAGGTTTTATATTGCACAAATGACCCAAACAGCTAATCACAGAGAGAACGCACCCTGCAACAGTATGGCTCACACAAATTTTACAGTCATTCTGAGGTAGTCGCAGTAGCTGCCAGACAGAGCTTAGCAAGCATTGGTATAGTCTGGTTAAGGAGGTTGACATCAAAATTTGTATGTCAAACTATTATAGGCAGTCCCTGGGTTAAGGATGAGATCCTTTTCATAGTCTGTCCTTAAGTCAAATCTGTATACAAGTTGAAATACATACATGTGGCTCTTATTAAATGTCACCTAGTCAAATGTTTGCTTCAGTCTAGTATTTATTTTACCTTTCTTTGCATATAAAACACTTCTAAATAAAAAAAAAAAAATCTTAAACCTAATACTATATACTGTAGTAATAATACTGTAAGTACAGTGCAATAAGTGCAGCAACTATGTTCATACACTAGAGTACAGTAGAACAGTCCATGCAAAACGAATGTGGTAAACTTGCCTCTTTTTAAGCTTTACGTCACATTTCTCTACAACAGGCATTAGTCACAAATGTTTTCCTCTCTTTCCAGAATGTTTGACCTCTGCCAGACCTCCTACTGTCACCTAGAATCTAGTGAGCTGCAATGCCATTTGCCCATTCTACTGTACAGTACAGAACTGCTTCAATACTGTACTGTACAAGACAGCAGTCTTGACCAGTCAGATCACAAACACAGCGATCTCTTAACCAATCAGATTCTTGTTCTTCGTGAAGATGGAAGTAACAGCTCTAAAAAGTTGTGCGAGCAGCTTCATGAATGGGGAAAACAGGGAAAAGGAAAATACAACATAACTCTTCATTTTAAGGTAGAATTTCAGCAACTTTAAGGATTTTTATTTATTTTCACATTATTTCTGATAATCAGTTATTGTAATTCTGCCCTTTTTATGAGATACAGTTTTTAATTATGTAACTGAGTAGAGGCAATGGGCATTTGCTATGAAAACCCGTACAGAAAGCATACAGATATGCATACAACTAGTACAGTGGTGTTTTTTTTCTGTATTTCACACAGAAAATCTTACTGATATTTCAATATGTGGTTAAGAGGGCTTGCAGTAAAGCTGCCCACATCATGAGGCTTCTGCCATGAGGGTTGTGCTTGTATGAGCAACAAGTGAGAAATGCAGTAATACTCCACTTGTAGCAATAGAAACTTTTTTTTTAAGGCTGGGTTCAGTCAGATGGATCTGAAATGTATGCAAAAGGAAACGGAGATGAGTAACAAAATAAAATGCCAACTAAAGTAGTATTGATTCATCTTTTCCAAAAGTGCATAAAAACAGTGTTGAAAAATCTCCTGTGCAATGCATTAGACTTTTTCTGTCTCCCTATAATATGAAAGATAAACAAAATTGTCATCTTAACAAAACTCTGTACAAAGCAGTCTAAAACACAGAAAAACAAACTGATTTTGCATAGAGGTTATGTCTTCTTAACCTATCATGGTGACATCTTTACCCTAATACTCATACGTAACCATGTGTGTGTGTGCAAAGACTATGTATTGCTTCAAAGTCACATAAACACAAAATATGAAAGTAAAAAACAATTCGCCTCTACTTCCGATCATGTGACCTTATTATATATAACATTTATGACAAAGCAAGCTCCAGCATAGTAACATAATAGCAAGTAAATATAAATCCAAAAGTAAGGCAAGTACTACCACGCTGTATATGAAGCAACTTCACTTTATTAAAACAATAAAATGCTTGCCTTACTTTTGGATTTACTATTTGGATTTTTTGGCAGTACTTTCAGTGGAAGGAGTCCTTTACTTTTTGTTTTTTACTTAGCACGTAAATGTACACGTAAATTTGATTTTAGATATTTCATGCTTCAATATCAGAAAACAGCATACGATAAACAGTACTGCACTCAAGTAGCAGAAATATAATACAGGATGATTCAGCTGTTTAACAGGAGGCAGTCATAGTTGTTAAGAAGGCGAGAAATCATTGACAAGCTGTTAATTCTGAAACTTATACAGCAAAGAAGGTTCCAGTGGGAGTATATCCTTTAATTCTGTCAATATGGGAAGCAGATAGGATAAGAATGTTGTAAATGCAGTGTTGACTCTGTTGAAGATGGTAATGAATAATTATCGTGCAAAGGGAAGGACTTAGAACAGAGCAGATGTGTAGCCGTTAGTGATACAGACTGCATCATGTCCAGGCAACAGTCTGAGAAAAAAGTGCAATGAAAAATGGCACACACACAGCACAGTGTAACTCCACTGTTGTAGTGGCTGTTCTGTGATTTTTTTTTTCCAAGTATCTTCGGATTCCTTTTTCTGTTGAAAGGTAGATGCAGAACAATGCCTGTAATGTCAAAGCTTCACAGAAATTTGCTTCACCACCTAAAGGCTCCAAAACAGAGTGCAGTTTATTTTTTATTTTGCTTTTATTTGCTGGGTTTGTGTGACTGTTTGGTCAAAAAAACATTTCTGAGGAGGCTTTTGGAGAAAAGCTTCAATGCATTACAAACATTTTGAACAGACACATGCTTGAAGAGACACATATACGTGAACAGACATTTAATATACATTAGCAATAACATGCATTTGCAAATTGGCAGTATGAGAGATACTTATGCATTTGTAGTTGCATAGTAAGCATTTTAAGGGATGTATTTAGTGTGGAGCATTTTAAGGGATGTATTTAGTGTGGTGGTCAGATCAATAACAGATGATGTGATTAGTGATTTGAAATTCAAAGAAATGGAAGTGAGGGAAGTAAGTAGGACAGAAAATGTTGATATTGCAGTTAAGAGGAGGATGTAAAGAACAAATACATATCAACCTATATATACTTACCACCGGGTTTGTAAGTATAGAGCTACTGTAGTGGGTGAACAGCATCTCAAAATAAAGTATATAGCTGGGAAATGCTAGTAAAACTGTTCAGGCGTTGGTCAAGACTGGTTATGGGGTACAGGATTCTGAATGAAGAAATTGTTTTGATGATACAGAAAGCTGAAGATAAAAGTGGTACTTATTCTTGAGCTATTCAGGAGCAGATCAGTTGATCTGATAGGTAATGTTTTAGTTGCATTTTAAATATATTTGCATTCTGAATGGATTTCAGAGGCTGCAGGATGTGGGTCCATAGTTAAGCTGCAGCTTTTGAATACAGTGAAGAAAGATCATGGTGATGTAGTTTTATCCAGTTACATTTTTTGAAAGCCAAGCAGTGATATGTTCTGTTGGTATACTTTACTGCAACTTTGGCTATTTTATTATAACAACTCAGAATATGGTCAGTAGTGAGACTTGAAATTTAGTGAAATTTGGACAGAATATAGGAGACATGGCAGTAAGAAAGTAGATTCCATTTGTCTTCTGGCTATGAAAATGAGGCGAGTTTTTTTTCTCTGTGTAATATACACTTATATGATTATTTTATTATTTTCTTTTTATCACGTGTAATATGTGATATCTGTGATGACACCCATTAATTTTGTTTTGTTTACATTTTCCATTATGGTGTTGACAGACACAACAGTGAATAGTGTTGTCTTAGTTGAGATATGTTGTGGGGAGAAGAGCAGTAATTCAGTTGTTTAGGGTTTACAAGTAGTTGTAAATTATTTAGCCATGTTTCAATCTGTAAGAATTGAAAAACACCCTGAACTTTAGCGAGACATTTGGTAGAGCAGATTAGGGTCAAGTCATCAGCGTACTGAATTACAGTAGTGATTTTTGTGGCAGTGTAGAGATCATAGAGGAATATCTTGAAAGGTATGGGGCCTAGGGACATGTCCAAGATAGCAAGCAGTTAACAGCTTAAGAAATTTTGCTCTTCTCCTAATTTTTGACAGGATTTAATTTTTAATTTCACCCAAAAACCTTCTAAAAAGAATTGGAAACTATCTGGGATCGCATTCTGAAATCAAATAATCCACTCTTTTTAAAATTTTCCTGGGAAAACTTCAGCTTGAAAGTAACAAATGAAAATGAGTCACTCTAAGGCAATACCAAGCAGTCACTGTGAAGAAGGAGATACAATCTATAGTCAATAGTTTTCGGGATTTATCGTTAAAACTAGATCATCTAGACCCTAAGGTAGACACAATCAAAGAAGACTGTAAAAAGCAGATAGAATTAATACATGAAGTAGTTGAACAGCAAAAACTTCAGATATCTGCCACGGAAAACTCTTTCAGTGGTTTAGATAGTAGACTGAAGGAGAAAGTAACACTGAATTCATTTAAAAAGAAAGTTCCTGAAGAAGATAGATGATCTTAAAAACAGGGCAAGAAATAATATCAGGATATATAGAATGCCTACGAAGCAAGAAGGAAAAAATATGGCAAACTTTTTAAGTACTTGGGTTCCAAAAAAAACTTTAAACATTTCTGAAGCCATATCATATGCTATAGAGAAGGCATACAGATTGCTATTAACAAACTTATACAAGAAAACTTCAAATCCAAGATCCATTATAGTGAATTAATTGCCAGTCAGGACAATGATTTAGTTCTAAAAACTGCCTGGCCTGCATCACCCCTCAAAATAGGTGATAACCTTATCAGATTTGACAATGACATCTTTATTTGTCTCAAAAAGTAAAGCATGTATTCCCTTGCTGAAAAGTCTGAAGAAATCTGGAATAAAAACACTTCTAGTTTACCCAGCAAAAATAAGACTTTTTTGCCCAAAAGATGAAAAACATTTAAAATCCTGAAAAATGCTGATTCTTTTGTACAGAAAAACAACTTACTTAATCCCCCTAAAGAAAGAGAGTGGACCTCTTCTCTGAAAACACATGCTACAAAAATGAATGGACAGTAAAAGACAAAAATAAACTCAGGGAAAAATGAAAATACTACATGTTGTACATCGAACTGTTTTATAATAACTTGTTTTCTGAAACATTTCCAAATGGATTTCATCAAAAGGTAAAACGTTTTATCTTTTCATTTTAAAATATAGTTTCAATAAGCAATAATTTCCTGCTTATTGAAATGCATTGAATTCTCCACTAGATGGGGTAAAGTATAAATAATAGTTATATTAATAGTTAGCAATCTGAAATATATAATCAGAGTTTAAACTGATAAGTTTTATACTTCACTTATTTAAATATCAATAAGATGACACACAAGTAATGATAATTAAACTGGATTTGATACAGAATTAAAGTTTTATTTAAAAGAACATTATAGTTATCTGTTAAATTTAAACATTTAAATAAATCAACAACTAAATGTCAGGAAAATGCTAAACATGTATTTAATGAGTTTTACTTTAAATGGGGCCTATTTGAACTAATTTTCTTTATTTTTTCACTAAAACTGTTAAAGCCTCTTGTTTGATATAGATTGTAGCTACTCCAGCATGACTGTGAGTACTTTTAACTTTTATTGCATTTATTTACCTTAATGTCACACTTGAAAGTATAACAATGTTTCAAAAGTGTTTTTCTTAATGGCACAAGCTTATCTGAGTCTCCACAGCAGCCTTGTTTCATCTTGAACAGCTTGTGAGAAATTAAGTGCTACATGACCTCTAACCCCTCCAGAAACAGGAAATGAATGGAACTTTTGAAAGGAACATTAAAATGGACATTATTGGAAGGTGTTAAAGACTTCTTTACATTAACCATCAAGTTAAGAAATTATTTAAGTTAAAACATGCTTTTTAATTTTATACTCAATATTATTACTACAGTGAAACAAAAGAAGCTTGTGACAAGAGGTGCATGACTGGGGAGGGGACATGATACACAAGGGGAATGATCTCTGAAGATGGGTTACTCAAAAGCAACCTTTATAAACCATATAATGCTGCACTAAAGGAATTATGTGAAAACTTCATTAATAAGGTCAACATACGTTTTTTGTCCAAAGTTTTTTTTTATTTAAAAAAAAAAAAAAAGAAAAACGTTTAAAGCATTTAATACAAAAGCTTACCCACCCTCATTTTAAACAGAAAAAAGTTTAAAGCATTGAATACAAAAGTTTCCCCACTCTCATTTTAAATAGCAACTTTGAGTTTTAAAACTGATGTAAAAAATAAAATGCTGCATGACTTCTTTTTTATAGGATATTAAAAGTTATAAGCTGTTAGTACATTGTTTGAATGAAAATGACAAATTTAACAGTTCTTTTTAAGTAAACATTCCAGCTTTAAAATGGATACTTCAGAAGCCTATCCTATATTATGTCACAAAGACTACTAGATGTGGAAGTTTATGTTTGCATACTCACATTTGATTGTAACTATATGGAGAGGCTGAAGTTTGGATACATATATGTATGTGGTCGGTTCCCATTCAGAAGCCTGAAACATCATAAGCCTGAAAATCAAAATCCTGAAAAAGAAAAAGAAAAATTCAGAATCCAAAAAAAAAAAAACTGAAAGACCAAAAACCTGAAACTCAAAAAAAAAAAAACACCAAAAAGGACATACTGATGTCATTGTGTGGCTACTATTGTTTACCCCTGTGGTGTTAGGTCATGCGTTGGGGTGGTCATGCTGTTGTGCGGTTTTTTTTATAGGGGGGGTTTACAGTGTTAGTTAGTGGGGGGTTGAGTGGTGTTAGGTGGTATGCAAATAGTGATGTTGAGTTAGGTTTTGGGCGGTTTAGTGGTTTAAGGTTTAGGGGTTTGTCAGGCAGTGGTACGGTAGTGTCAGGGTTTAGGTTTGATAGTAGTAGGAAGAGGGGTTTTCAGGTTGTTAGGTAGATATTGGTGTCTTTTAGCATTGTTTTTGTTTTTTTTTTTGTTTTTTGATTTTTTGAGTTTCCAGGATTTTGGTCTTTCATTTTTTTTTTTCAGGTTCAATTTTGAGTTTTTTTTTTCAGGGTTTTTCCATGTGGTCACGTAGCTCTGTGGAGAGAAATATACAGTTCTACATGATAGTGTGGAATTGAAGAGAGAGAGTGCACACAAACTTGAAATCCCTTAGTAGTATAGCTTGCATACAAATAAATAACATTTTAACCTATCAGCAACATATATATGCAATACTTGGCTAACATGGTCAGTAATAAAGATACATTTGTTTTAGATAATTTATTGTGGTATGTTTGATGACATTGATATAAACAGTAAGATTTTATACACAATATACAGAATTGCTTAATTTATTTCACAGTTGTTTACTTGGATGGTGCAACTGGGACAGAAAAAAAAAACATTTTCAGAAGAGGTCCATGGAGAAAGGCTGCAGTTATATAGATGTACAAGTAACACAGAATTATACAGAAACATGGTAATTACATGATTTTCAGTAAGTAAGAACATTGCTACAAACAGTGAAATTATATAGAAACATGGTATTTACAAGAGTAATTACAAGAGTTCCAAGAAGTAAATACATTGTTAAGAGATATCTGGTAATTAAATGTCAATATATACTAGTAAGAGATGCAGACTGCTATAGTACAGATGGAGGCAGAGATTCAGTGTGGTTTGTTCTGGAGAAGAGGTTAACCTGGATCAGAGCAATGGCATAGACAGGAGTTAATAGTGTTGTTTCAGTACAGATTTAAAGCTGGGTAGGTTAGAAGTAGTTCTCACAGTAAGTGGAAGAGAATTACATGCTTTTGCAAAAGAGTGGGAGTAGAGTCCTAGTCCAGCTATATTAGAAGGTTTGGATATGGTGAGGAGCTCTTTATCCATGGACCTAAGTCATCTGTTTGGATATGGTGAGGAGCTCTTTATCCATGGACCTAAGTGATCTGTTTGGATTGCAAAGTTTGATGATGCTGTTTAGAGTTGGGCAGGCTAAGGGTTTACAGACCATATTATGGAGTGTGATTAGCTGGGTATAAAGTACGTAGTTGGGGTATTCTATCCAATTTAGTTTTTTTAGTGATAAGACAGTGATGAGTTCTGGTTTGTGAGTTGGTGGTAAACTTGGCCACTTTATTGTAGCATTGTTCCATTTTGGATCTGGAGAATCTCTGTAAATTGGCAAGTACTGGTGCTCCATAGAGAAGCGAGGGAAGAAGGAAAATTTTGTCAAGGCTGGCTTTGGAAGAAGAGGTTAGGTAGTGTTTGATTCTATATAATGTGCCAAGTTTCTGGTAGGTTTTCTTGATGTTATGTGGTAAATGGATATCATATTTTAGGTGATAGTCTGATTATACCAAGTAGCTTGCTGTGGTGCACAATTTCAATGGTGATATTATCAGAAGAGAGAATTTTGAAGAAATATATATTACTATTATAGTTCTTTGGCTGAAAGAAGCAGCTTACTCTTTTTTTTGGGGGGGGTTGAGGAATAGCTGGCAGTTATTGAGCCAGGATTCAACAGTGGAAAAACTTAGCTGAGTATTGGAGAGAAGCTGGGGTAATGTGTGAGATGCACAGATTATTGTGGAGTCATCCACATATGGTATGAGTATTCCAGTAGTGGATGCCGAGTGTAGATCATCAGTGAAAATGTTAAAAGTAAGGTGGTATAAGATGGATCCCTGAGGTACTCCAGTGGGGTTTGCTAAATATGGGGCGATAGCAGACCATTTTATAGCCTGTTTTCACTTGTGTAAGTAGCTGTAGAACCAATTTAGTGTGCATGGGGTAACTCCTAGGTTATCTTCTTTAGGAGTAAAGAGTGTGACATGGTATTGAATGCCTTATTTTCCAGCTCTGTTTATGTGATCAGTGAAGGCTAGAAGGGATGTAGATGTGTTGTGTCATGGACAAAAGCCATGTTGTGTATTTATAAGGAGGTTGTTATGCTACAAGTGTTTCAAGAGTTGAATATAGATACATTTTTCCATTATTTTAGAGACAGGAGAAAGTATGGCTATGCGACAAAAGCTTGTAACTGCAGTGGAGTTACCTCCTTTGTGAATGGGGATGATGTGGGACATTTTCCAGACATTAGGTGCTTTGGATTCACATATGGATCAATTGATCAGGATGTTGACAGGGTATGCTATAGAGTCAGGTACTAATTTTAGATATGCAGGAGGGAGATTGTCAGCAGAAGCAGAGCAGGGTTTCAGTTTGCGCAGTAATCTTTTTTTATGAAATTTGTAGAGATTGGCTGAAGAGAAAGTGGGATGGTTCTGAGGAGTATTTTTTGTGCAATGAGGGTAGGCAGAGATTTGGTCAGGTGAGGGGGTGTATTTGGGTAGCTAAAGGGGAAGAAAGGCAGGTATTACATGTTTTAGAGGCAAGATCGGTTATAGATTTTATGAAGTGAAGTATTAAAATCTTCAGCTATTTGGCAGGCTGGGCCATTGAGCGAAATCTTTGATTCCTTCTTAGTTCTGGGTTGCAGTAGAGTTGAGATAGCGGACAAGAATTTTTTTGGATTGGTTATGTGTTTCTGTTCCAGATGATTATAGTATAGCTATTCATCTTTGGTAATTTTTTTTAGTTTGGTTCATAGATTCATACGTTCATAGGTATTTATTAGGTAATGATCACAATGACCTTTTTAAGCCTAGCCATGCATCCTAAATCTCTGACAAAGTTCTGATACCCTTGATAAGTGTAAGCATGAACCTGGGAGATGAACTATTTACAGGTTACCTGCATCCATTAGAGACATAGGTGCCAAACCAGGGATGAATTTCCAGTTTTCTGCCCAATTGTCCAAGTTGCACTTGAATTGGGTTAAGGAGGAACTCTGATTCACATGGATGGAGATCCTGTTCCATAGATGGGGTAGTCTGTGGGATATATACCTATCTCTCCAGAAGATCCTATTTATATTACAGACAATGTTTAAGTCTTTATAATGGGTAGTTCTGGTGATGTTTGTTTTGTGGATATGGAGGATGTCCATCAAAGGAGGGTTAGACAATACCCTGTATGCCAGGCATTGATCTCCCCTCAAAAGCCTGTAGGAGACAGAATACAGGGAGAGGGCCTTGAGGTAGTCTGCATAGGACATTTACTTATGCCCTGTATTCTTTGAGTGAGGAACCTCTGTGGACGTTCCAATTCTTAGATATTCCTGGAGAGGTAGATACCAAAGAGGGCATTGTACTCAACAATAGGTCCGATGAATGCTGAATACAGTGGAATAGTGACTTCCTTGGACCTGGATTCCATACCTTTGTTTATAAAATGATTTCCTCACCACTGTAGACATGTGATGGTGAAAGGCTAGATTACTATCTGTGTAAGTCCCCAAGTCCCTGACTTCTGGGTCAACTCTAAGGGGTGTGTCTTCAATATGACAGTTATCAGGGACAGATGGCTTCCAAAAAGATACTATTCTGCATTTCTTGGCATTTAGTTAGTCCATGGCTCTGACACCAGTTGTTTGAGTAAGCCCCTCCTGGAGAACATTTGTGCCAGTGTGAGATTCAATGACAGATTCTAATTCCCAATCATCTGCATATTTAGTCAGCCAGAGACCATAGACATTGGCCTTGACTTCTGAAAAGTAAATTCCAAAAATGAGAGGTCCAAGGACTGATCCTTTAGAAACTCCACTTGGGACTGGCCTCTTTGTAGATGTGGACACCCCAATTCTAACTTCCTGGGTCCTATCTATGAGCTCTTTGACTATCCACCAGGTGACATGCAGGTTTGTACCAAACTTCTTGAGTTTGTCAACAATGCCCGAGTGGGGTATTGTGTCAAATGCATTGGTCAGGTCAAGGTAGGCAGCATGAACAATTTTGCCCTCATCCATTGCTTTGTTGACCTTCTTAAAGAAGTCCACCAGATTGAGTAGGCCTGATCTGCCTTTGCTGAAACCAAAGTGGATCCAGTGTCTGGAGGTTTACTATGTCTGTATTGATCATCACCATGATAATTATTTCCATGGCCTTACATACAAGACTTGTGAGGCATATGGGTATGCAGCTTCCAGGGTCTGTAGATGGCCCACTTTTGTGCAGAGGGATGACTGTTGCCTTTCTTCATTCAAGAGGCATGAAGCCTGTTTGGAGGTTACAGTTAAAGAGTAATTCAGGCAGCCTTGACTGGTCATGTTTCATGCTATTTAGAAGGCATCCTGGGATATTGTCTGGGCCCATTAATGCAGTGTTCCTGGTCTTAAAGAGAGCATTAAGGACCTGTTCCCTAATGAAAGTAGGGGGAGTTGTATTTGATATTTCCTGAAGGAAGATTGAGGGTGAGAGAGGGGTAAAGTTGGAGCTGGATTTATCAGCCAGGAGGTTTGCTATATCTTCTGGCTCAGTAAAGGTGACTCCATTTACAATGAGCTCTGCACAAATTGCCTTTGAGGCTACAGACACAGCAAAAGAATGCTTTGTGGTTTTCCTTGGCCTGGGAGGCCAAACTTACTTCAAATTTGGCTTTCAGAGACTTTATTAGTCATCTGAGTTGTTTGTTTAGTTTGATGAAAGTACCATGAATTTCTTCCTCCTGTTATACAGCCTACTGATTTTGTGATTCCACCAGGGTGGCTTGTTTTTTTTAGTTAGTTCTGTACTTCTACCTGGTGGGTATAGCTGCCTCTATGCAGCTATTAAACATGCTTGTACATGGTTTCTATGAACAGTTCTGCATAGGCAGCAGTGTTCTCAGGGTTTATGGGGCTGGACATTTTGCCAGGTTCTCACTTATTAGCAGGAGGTTAGCCTTAAAATACTTCCTGAATATTCCAGGTTTAGTTGGGGTCCAACTTTTATTTTTCCTTCAAAGGAGACCATTTTGTGGTCTAACCTTATCAGGAAGGCATTACAGTACGGGATGTGCAGCATTCTCCCATATTAGTGAGCAACAGATCCAGTATGGTTGTACCCCTGGTTACATAATTGTTTGAAAGTAATCAGATCTTGTTATTTATAAATTTATTTCCAAAGAGCCTTTTTTTCAATAGATTTTTACTTTCCTTAGTTAGCCAGGTATTGAGTTGTTTATGATTCTTTTGGAGAGAACTGGAGCTAAGGCATCCAGTAATTTTAGGAAGCAGTTATAAAAGTAGTGTACGGTCTCATCTAGTGGCAGTACCTTTAGTGGTGACTAGTTTGTTTTGTGAAGTAGGTCATTAAGCACACCATTTGAGAAGTTAGTGGGATTACTGACTGATTTTAGTGTGGGGGTGTTTGGGGGGTATGTGTTTACCTGAATGGTGAAAGCAGGTAGGTGGTCACTAAGGGAGTTAGGATCTGTACCAGAATTGGTAACGTTAGAAGGGTGTGATACCAGAATCCTGCCTATGGTCAATTGTTGAGTGTAGTGACTGTTGTACCAACTAGGGCAGGAGATTAGTTGAGTAAAACCATATAGGTTGATGCTGTTAGTGAAGAGTTGGGATGTGATAGTTTGCAAGTCTATGTTCATATCTCCTAATATGATAGTTTCATGTTGAAATGTTTGGGTGGTCCAGAAGAGTATGTCTTCAAGAACAGGGGTGTTAAGACCTGGGGGGAAGCAGAGAACAATTCTGATATTATTAAGAGATGAGGAGTATATCTAATTCTGCTGGGGGAAAAAGTGGGGGTATATTTTATATATGGTGTGATACTGAAGCTGTCAGGATAGAGTAGTTTTACGCCTCCAACTTTCTTATGGGTTCTATCAGACCTGATTATGCTATAGTTGGGAGGTAGGATTTTGGAATCAGGAGTGTTAGCTTTAGCCAGGTTTCAGTAAGGGCTAGGATGTCAGGATTGTACTGATCAATCCATGCATGAAGGGGGATATTTTCTGCTTAGGCTTTTGATATTGAGGGTCATGAAGTTTATTTTTTTATTGGGTGTACTGTAGAGATGATTACTGGTAGGGCCAGGGTTAGGGTGGATGTCACCGCATTGTGGTAGTAGAGATATTAGACAGTATATATTGTTTAGTTTTTATGGAAAGAGTGGAAGTAAGAGGTATGAGAGAGGGTGGGCTACATGAATCCAAGAGTTTAGGGACTAAGTATAAGGGTAGGTTGTATAGAAATAGTTGAGAGATGTTTTGGAAGTTGTGATGGTGTATTAGGCAGTTCTAAGAATTTGTATTGTTGGGGGTAGCTAATAAAGGGCTGAGTTGTGGAAGTGTTGAGTGTGTAAGCATTACCAATAAGGAAGTCACTATGGCTGATTATTGTGAGGTAGTAGGACATGTTTGGAAGCTAGCATAGATTGAGCTACTTACTGTGTGGAGTATATGGGGAGTGAAGTTAGCAGTAGGTGTGATCTTTGAAGCAGGGCTTAGGTAATGGGAAGATTGGAGGGAGGTTGTGATTGGAGTAGGGAAGAAAGGGTAGAGTTTATACAAGTGTAAGTGTAGTAGGCGTGGGTGGGAATTGGGGGTAGGGTGGGACAGCAGAGCAAGCCCAAGCAGAGAGACGGCAAACAGAGCAGGCAGGAGATGAGATGCAGCTGTCTGTCTACTGTAGAAACAATCTGTGAGTAATGGAAGCTTAACTATTTGACCCATGCATTTAAGGTGCAAGACCAACAAATGTGAGCTTTGAGAGAGGAAAAGGAGTACCTGCTTGTTAAAACAGACAGTTAATGGACAAAAAATAGGGCTGTGAAGGAGAAGGCAAAGAAAATGAGATAGCAGGAGTTAAGGTGAGGAGGAATAAAACTACTGACAAGTGATTAATACAAATGTATTTTAGTTTTGTGCAAGTGAAGTTACGTAGGGGCCAAGTACAGGAGATGTAGAAGGAACAAAGGGCAGGAGAGTTAACAAGCCACGTGGGGGTATGGCAGGGATATAATTTAGAGAAATGGCGGAGAGTACTGGCAGATGGTGCTTCTTGTAAAAGCAGGTTAATAGAATGGAGTACAAAGATAGAAGTAATCATGGGGGGAATTTGGATAGGTACATCTCAGCAATGTGTGTTGGATCAGTTTATAGGAGATACAAGCAAAGAATACTGTTAGATGCAAAACATAAAATGTACATCTACAACTTAATGGGATTTGTTGAGCAGCAGGATCCTCAGCTATGTCGTGTTTATGTTTCACAGGTTGATATGGAGCACAAGGTACATGGGGAGTTCTGTTGCTTTTTTGTATTTAAAATGAAAAAAGTGCATGGCAAGCAGCAAAACTTATGTACCTGTAAGCACAACAACACAAAAATCACAAATCCTTGAAATGGTATTGGCACATTACCAGGGACTTGAAACTGAAATTTAAGTTAATGGTTAAAAACAAACACCGCTGAGCAAAACAATGGAGGATTGCAGTCTCATTTAAATCACAAGTAGCTCCTAAATCCAATAGCCAATGATATAAATAATCCAAGTGCAGGCGAAGTATGTAAAAAGCAGGTTTATTAATAAAAGGAGGTGAGCGCTTTCGCATAAGCTTCTTCAGACCTATACAACTAAACTATCTATAAGCATCAGTTTAAAAAGCCAAAATGGCGCCAAAATCCTGTCCATTATTTAAAGGCACATAGCTCATTAAAAATATCAAGTAAAAAGTCATATATAAAATGCCTATACATCATTATAAAACAGGACATCTCAAGACAAAACCATTCATATTCATATCCATTATTAAAATAAATGAATCAAAAGTATGTGTGACAAATGGGGGGGGGGGAATAATAACACAACTATCAAAGCATTAACAGAGCATCTATGCATATAAAGGTTCAAAAAGACCCTACTGGCCACAAAGTAAAAGACTCTTCATAACCTCTTAACATCTTTTGGACAATAACCTTCTTGATTTCAGCAAAGGTCGCAGGGGAACCCTTCCATTGAGACCTGGGGTGATGTCTGCCCTAAACTTAATAATCCAATGGATTTCCCTGGTCTCTGTATAATTGTTGATGTCCCCTCTCCTATATGTCCTCGAGATCTGTTCCAAGATCCTGAACTTAAAACGGTGCTCTTGACCTTTGTCATTAGTATGTTTGGATAGTGCATTATGTGTAGTACCTCTCCTTGTGTGGTATACATGCTCACGAATCCTATCCCTCAGTGTCCTATTGGTCTTGCCTACATAGTAGGCTGGACAGACTGTGCAGCAGGCTAGATAGACTACATCTCTGGACATACAATTGCCCCTCGTCCTGATGTAGTAAATGCCCGAACCATATGGATATTGGAAGACAGGGTCGGTTTCTATATATGAGCAAAAATTACATTTGCATGTGGTCATGTAGGGACCCAACAAAGCAGGTGGATCATTGTGGACCCTTGGGTAGCAGAGCAAACTCTTTAAATTCTTTTTGTTCGATGCAATCTAGGTCGGTACCTGTAAGGCTCTTAATGGTCGGTCAACTGATAAAACATGCCAATGCTTAGAAAAAATGTCTTTAAGTGTACCTACATCCCTGGTGTAGAAAATGGGAAATGCAATTCCATTGTCCCTATTAGAACCGCCCTCTTGGCTATCCAAGCCATCACTGGCCTCTCCTGCGTATATCTCAGCAGCACCATCTGAGAAATATGGTTTCTCTGTCTATCCTCAGATCTTCAATGCCGCCATCCCTCTGGAGATGTCTAAGTGGTCATAACCACGTTCCCTCAGTTGCTGCTAAGATCCCTAATTCACATGCCAGATGACTGTCTAGGGTGTATATCTAGACATCGCATTGATTGTCCCTTCACTATGTTCTTGTATACATAGCCAGGATGCATGCTCGAACGATGCAGCAGTGTGTTCCTATAGCAGGTCTTGCGGTAGACACCCGTGTTGACTATCCCACAGGGTAGTTTGTCAACAAAACATCTAAAAAGGGATAGTGGTCTTGACCAATCCATAGTAAACTTCAGAAAGGTGACCGACATGTTGCTCTGTGTAAAAAAGGACTCTAATTGTATTATAGAGCCACTCCACACAAGGAAGAGATCATCCACAAAACGCCTATAGAATGGTACTAACTCCTGAAACAAACTATTCTGAAACAAGAAACTATGTTCCACTCTGCCATCACCAAGTTGGCGTAGCTATTGGCACAGGAAGTGCCCATAGCTACGCCATCCTTCTGCAGAAAGATCTTGTCATGGAAACAGAAGAGATTGGATTCTAAAATAATAGCCAACAACATAAGAATCAAATCAACATCATACTTCAAAGGAAGGTCAGTTCTCCTCAGATATGCACCTACCATTGCTCTGCCTTCCTCATTGGGTATAACCGTAAATAAGGACTGAACGTCCATGGTGACCCATATGAGGTCTTCAATTCAGAACAAGTGTTGATATATTGGTAGAAATCCAACAGAAACTGTCTGGTATCCTTAAGAATGAACCCATTGGCATCAACCAAAGGTCTAAGTTGTGCCTCGACAAAAAGTGACAAGGGTTCAGTTGACCACCCTCTGCCTGCAACTATGGGTCTAAGAGGTGGACGTAGTGAGTCCTTATGGATCTTTGGGAGACCCTGAATGGTAGGTAATAGGGGATGAACCACATTAAAAAACTCATATAAAGAGGTGTCAATAACACCATTGTCAAAAAGACCAAATAATGTGGAGCGTATGCTCTCAATGATGTTATCCACCTTATCATTGGTAATGGGAACATAAAACTTGTCATCAGCCAACATTAGTTTTATGTTCCCATTACCAATGATAAGGTGGATAACATCATTGAGAGCATACGCTCCACATTATTTGGTCTTTTTGACAATGGTGTTATTGACACCTCTTTATATGAGTTTTTTAATGTGGTTCATTACCTACCATTCAGGGTCTCCCAAAGATCCATAAGAACTCACCCACCTCTTAGACCCATAGTTGCAGGCAGAGGGTGGTCAACTGAACCCTTGTCACTTTTTGTCGAGGCAAAACTTAGACCTTTGGTTGATGCCAATGGGGATACCAGACAGTTTCTGTTGGATTTCTACCAATATATCAACACTTGTTCTGAATTGAAGACCTCATATGGGTCACCATGGACGTTCAGTCCTTATTTACGGTTATACCCAATGAGGAAGGCAGAGCAATGGTAGGTGCATATCTGAGGAGAACTGACCTTCCTTTTGATGTTGATTTGATTCTTATGTTGTTGGCTATTATTTTAGAATCCAATCTTTTCTGTTTCCATGACAAGATCTTTCTGCAGAAGGATGGCATAGCTATGGGCACTTCCTGTGCCAATAGCTACGCCAACTTGGTGATGGCAGAGTGGGAACATAGTTTCTTGTTTCAGAATAGTTTGTTTCAGGAGTTAGTACCATTCTATAGGCGTTTTGTGGATGATCTCTTCCTTGTGTGGAGTGGCTCTATAATACAATTAGAGTCCTTTTTTACACAGATCAACATGTCTGTCACCTTTCTGAAGTTTACTATGGATTGGTCAAAGACCACTATCCCTTTTTTAGATGTTTTTGTTGACAAACTACCCTGTGGGATAGTCAACACGGGTGTCTACCGCAAGACCTGCTATAGGAACACACTGCTGCATCATTCGAGCATGCATCCTGGCTATGTATACAAGAACATAGTGAAGGGACAATCAATGCGGATGTCTAGATATACACCCCTAGACAGTCATCTGGCATGTGAATTAGGGGATCTTAGCAGCAAACTGAGGGAACGTGGTTATGACCACTTAGACATCTCCAGAGGGATGGCGGGCATTGAAGATCTGAGGATAGACAGAGCGAAACCATATTTCTCAGATGGTGCTGCTGAGATGCAGGAGAGGCCAGTGATGGCTTGGATAGCCAAGAGGGCGGTTCTAATAGGGACAATGGAATTGCATTTCCCATTTTCTACACCAGGGATGTAGGTACACTTAAAGACATTTCTAAGCATTGGCATGTTTTATCAGTTGACCCGACCATTAAGAGCCTTACAGGTACTGACCCAGATTCGGAACAAAAAGAATTTAAAGAGTTTGCTCTGCTACCCAAGGGTCCACAATGATCCACCTGCTTTGTTGGGTCCCTACATGACCACATGCAATGTAATTTTGCTCATATATAGAAACCGACCCTGTCTTCCAATATCCATATGGTTCGGCATTTACTACATCAGGATGAGGGGCAATTGTATGTCCAGAGAGTCTATCTAGCCTGCTGCACAGTCTGTCCAGCCTACTATGTAGGCAAGACCAATAGGACACTGAGGGATAGGATTCGTGAGCATGTATACCACACAAGGAGAGGTACTACACATAATGCACTATCCAAACATACTAATGACAAAGGTCAAGAGCATCGTTTTAAGTTCAGGATCTTGGAACAGATCTCAAGGACATATAGGAGAGGTGACATCAACAATTATACAGCAACCAGGGCAATCCATTGGATTATCAAGTTTAGGGCAGACATCACCCCAGGTCTCAATGGAAGGGTTCCCTGCTGAAATCAAGAAGGTTATTGTCCAAAAGATGTTAAGAGGCTATGAAGAGTTTTTACTTTGTAGTAGGGTCTTTTTGAACCTTTATATGCATAGATGCTCTGTTAATGCTTTGATAGTTGTGTTATTATTCCCCCCCCCCATTTGTCACACATACTTTTGATTCATTTATTTTAATAATGGATATGAATATGAATGGTTTTGTCTTGAAATGCCGTCCTGTTTTATAATGATGTATAGGCATTTTATATATGACTTTTTACTTGATATTTTTAATGAGCTATGTGCCTTTAAATAATGGACAGGATTTTTTTTTAAACTGATGCTTATAGATAGTTTAGTTGTATAGGTCTGAAGAAGCTTATATTAATAAACCTGCTTTTTACATACTTCGCCTGCACTTGGATTATTTACATCATTGGCTATTGGATTTAGGAGCTACTTGTGATTTAAATGAGACTGCAATCCTCCATTGTTTTGCTCAGCGGTGTTTGTTTTTAACCATTATCTTTGAGCTTGTTGTTCCGTTGAGCATTCACTCCACTGGTCCTCTTTATTCATTATTGAAATTTAAGTTAGGCAGAAAGGTAAAGAAAATGCTGTGGGATGCCAGAGAAATGTTTTCAAGTAAAAGATTATCCCACATATCCTAAATAACAGTTGAGCAATAAATAATAGTCAGTGCAGTATACAATTTACATAGTTATTAGCTATTTTGTAGATAAGATATTAAAAAAAGTAATGAATAACACATTGGAAAATAATAATATGAGCATACTTAAAAAGAAATGACTGTTTTAAGTAAGGTAGCTTCCCATCTCAAATGTACTTTTATAAGATTAAGCTAATTGTTTAGTCCTCTGTCATGTCTGTTGGAAGAAAAACTTCTATAGAGTGTATTCTATTTTATTCATGTTGTTTTATTATATCTACTTAAGTGGTAACAAAGATTTGTGATTAGGTAGAGCTATGTGGTTATCCTCTGGTCTGTATGCAATTTCCATCAGACCAGGATTTTTTATAATGTTAACTTACATTTTTCAATACTAGTTTTAGAAAGTTTGCCCATAACAAGTTGGACATATACTATATCTGTATTGCTATACTAAACCATTGTTCATTAGGTTTTAAACCATGTGTTCTGAAAGATGTCAGGATATAAATGTCTTTCACTAAATGTTAATGGGTTGAATAACCTTTTAAAAAGAAACCACTTAAGTTTTTAATATTATATAAAGCAGCTATTATCTTCTTACAATAAACACATCTTTTGACTGAAGATTTAGGCAGATTGCAAATAAAGAACTACTTAATCCTAGTAAGTTCTCATTTTCAGTTTGAAAAAAGATGTATTCTCATCCTTTGGTAGGAAACACTAGGTTTACATAAAACAGTTGGCACTTACTCTGACAAGAATGGTATGCTGGGATTAGCGGTAATAGAAATAGATAAAAAGCATTACATTTTCATAAATACTTATTGGATTCCTGTAATAAGATCCATAACAGCTAAGAAGTATCTAGACATTATATCAAAAGGAAATGTGGTTATAGACAGAGACTTTAATTGTATTTTATCAAATAAAGGCACCACTAATGAGAAAAGAGTCAGGCTATCTTCTACAGCAAAGTGTTTACATCACTATATAGGTTTAATTAATGTAAGGAATATTTTAGACTTAAAACTAGAAAGCTCTTTAAAGTATACACATTTGTTTTAGATATGGAACACAAACCAATATTGATCATGTTTTTATATCAAATGAGATTTATTCAAAAACAGAAGATATATTAATAGTCTTGTGCCCTCTGTCTGGCCATAATGCCATTACATTCACTTTAACATTTAGTTTAAATATCCTAATTCATTGTCAAAGGTTAACTGTATACATAATTAATTTTTTTATTTTTATTTACATTTGTTGACTGGGAGAGTCCGACTGGACACAGGTCCGTATTCAGCGGAGGCCCGGGGAGAAAAGCTCCACAATCAAATGTTTAAGACATTACACAATTAGAGAACTATCATATAAAATTATAGACACTGTTACAGCTGTAGAGCATAATACAAGATTAAACAAAGTTGTACAACAGCTGTAGAACAAGAATTAAAATTTTAAGCCATAGTGACAGATACTGAACATAGTTACAGATGTAGAATAAATTCATCAGTTGACAACGGAAACAAGTTGTGCGGTAAATAACAGACAATTAAATTGTTGCAATAAGAAGGTATTATTGTATAAGTACATTAGGTAAAGAGAAAATGAGGTTGCTATTATCAGGTAGTTAGTGGGGTGCAGGGAGAGGTAGTGGGTGAGTGGAGTGGGTGATATTTGAAGGGAAGTTGCAAGTGCATATTCTGCCGGTAAGTAGGTGTGCTTATAGTAAAGATATGAAGTGGGTGCATGATGTTGCAGAGATAATTGAGGATGGAAGGGAGTTCCATAGTTTGGATATAGCACAGGAGAATAATGCTTTTCCAGCAGAGTTATTGGCTCTTGTGACCAGGAGGAGGTTTTTGTTGCTAGATCTTAGTGGTCTGGAGGTAAGATAGGGTTGGAGTAGATTCTGAAGGGATGGTACCTTTAGTGGATGGTTTACTAGTTTGTGGGTAAGTGCCAGTTAGTACCATTGAAGGGGGTGAGGGAGTTCTAGCCAGCCCAGTTCTGCTAGTGAGAGACAGTGGTGACTACAATAGGATGCCCCTGTGGTAAACTTGGCAATTTTGTTCTAGCAGGTTTCAAGCTTATATAGATTGCATTGTCTTAGGTTTGTATATACTGGAGAGGCGTAAAGTAGGGTGGAGATAAGGTGAGAATTTGTTACTGAAATCTTTGCAGCATTGGTAAGTAGTTGCCGATTTTTATAGAATGCTCCTAGTTTTTTGTGGACATTTTTTATGGTCATGGATAGGTGAATGTCAAAGTTCAGTTTATTGTCTATTTCCACTCCTAGCAAGTTGGTGTGTTCAGTAGGATGGATAGTCGTGTTGGCTTTTGTTATGATGTTAAAGAGAGAGAGGCTTTGGGTAAGTTTGTTGGGTGGAAAATTAGTAATTTAGTTCTGCTTGGGTTGAGTATAAATTGGGCATTGGATAACCAAGTTTCGACAGAAGAAAAGGCATCTTCTGTGACTTTTTGCAGTACAGGAAGGGAGTGGGCTGAGCAGATGATGGTAGATTCATCCGAGTATTGTATGAGTGTGCCAAGTGTTGTGGCAGAGGCTAGATTGTTGGTGAAGACAGAGAAGAGTAGGGGTTCAAGGATGGACCCTTGGGGAAACCCTATGGAGACAGGTAGTTTGGGGGATAGGCTGTCCTGCCAAACAATGGATTGTGGATGGTCAGAAAGGTAGCTTTGAAACCAGTTGGTCACTGATTGAGAGAAGGATAGGTTATTGAGAAGAGAGAGGAGTTGTTTGTGAGGTAACATGTTGAAAGCTTTAGATAGATCTAGGAAAGTAGCTGAGGACAGATGACCAGCATTTTTATGTTGTAGGATAGTGTTAGTAAAAGAGAGTAAGGTGGTGCTTTATTAATTAAAATGTTTTGATGATTACTTTTTGCAATAAAAAAATAAACAATCAATTCATGGAATTTAACAACAATGGGGAGGTGACAGATGCTATATTATGTGGCACCCTAAAACTTATTTGGTAAAGTTAAACACTGGTATATATCTAAAAGGGAAGAATGAGGCAAGGACTTAATTGCTTTGCAATCTTAATATAAAGTTAAACAAAGCCCAATGACAAAGCCACAAATATGGAGTTAAAAAAAAAAAAAAAAACTAAACCAGGAATACTGGCAAATGCTTCAATACAAGATCTTAATATGGAAAAAATTCAACTGCAGTCTTATTCAGTAAACCCAAAGAATCTACATAGAATTGCCATTACATAAAAAATATAAAGAGAATAAATCACTTTAAAGAAATTGTATATAAAGAGGAGAAAAAAATCAAAATAATGGATCTAAACTACATATTACAATGTTTTAGTAAATATAATGGAAAAAATAATGAGACAAACTTAGATAACAATGAATTGATAATTTATTAATTATATTTTCCTTTAAAACCTAACTAATGAACAGAAAAGTAAAAGTCTTCTTTTTTTTAAAAATTGAAAGACCAAATTAAAGTGTCAAAACCAACAAAGCTTCAAGATTAGATGGCATCATCCCAGAATTGTATAAACAGCTACCTGCCAATATTTTAAAAATCTTACTGAACGTTTCTGAAGAAGTCAAAAGCTCTACTAATATGCCCCCCTTGGAGATGCTCTATAATTACACCTATTTTAAAATCAGATAAAGGTCCTACATTATGTGCTTCTTATCACCCTGTCTCACTTTTGAATGCAGGCTACAAAATGATCAGGTCTATGCTAGCAAAAAGGCCTAACCATATACTCCTAGGATTAATAAATGAAGACCAAGCTGGTTTTATAATAAACAGAAGAGTGCAAGACAATATATAAACATGTTTTCATTAATTGATATAGCAAATATAAATAAAGAACTATCAATAATAAGTCTAGATATAGATAAAGCTTTTAATTCAGTGAACTGAGTTTAACATATTAAATGAACACAATTTTTCCTCTAGTTTTGCAACATTAATTAAAACACTACAGTAATTCAGTATCTGTTGTCTATAAAGGTTCCTTAATGTCTAAACCCTTTAATATAGCAAAATGTATGAAACAAGGATGCCCTTTCCACTTTATTTGCTCTAACTATAGAACTACAAGCTAATTATACAAGATCAAACATAAATATTTAAGGCTTCAAAATAAATTAAGATTTTTCATCAAAAATCCAGCTTTTTGCTGATGACATACTGTTGACATGTAGTGACATAGAACACTCATTAGATCATATACTCAAAGCCCTGGATTACATTTCAACCCTGAAACCATTTTGAAATAATCATAATAAAACTAAAACATTGCTTATAAAACACCTTTTACAATCACAAAAATCACAAAAGTTTTAAATGGGAAAATTCTCAAATTAAATATTTAGGTATCACTATTGAATCTAAGAACAAATATTCCATATTTATAAACATTAAAAAGGTGATGGATAAAATCTTAAAGTTATAATACAATTGGAATAAACTATTCTTTACAATGGAAGCCTAACTAGCCTAACTTTTGCCCTCCTTAGCCCTTCAATCTCCTTCTATTCTTTCTGTACTTAACATCCCCACTGCATTGAATCTTGCACACATAATACACTCATGGCAATGTGAATATATGCCATTACCTCTATTTTTCCATGACAGTAATTATCTTCACTGTTTTAATATTTTTCTTTCAATGTAATAGCATTACTCAAAATGCTTTGTTATATGTATTAATATTCTCTTTGCATGTAATTATTGTGGAGCTTTTCTCCCCAGGCATCCACTGAAAATGGGCTCTTTTCAGCCTAGTGGACTTTCCCTGTTAACAAATGCAATAAATAAATAATAAATAAGATAGAACCAACCTGATTAAAATGATGGTTTTGCCAAACATCTTGTACTATAGTCAATCACTAATTCACTCCCTCTAAAAAATAAGAAAAATAAAATCTACCTTGCATAAATTCTTATGGTACACTAAAAACAAGGGTCTCTTTAGACTGGCATGTCAAAAACTGGGAGGATGGTGGCACTGGGTTTCCAAACCCTGAGCTATATCCTAATGTTGTAATTATTAACATATTATTAGTGGCTAGATTCTTCATATATTTCTTGTTGAAAATCTATACATGAGAAAATAATAACAGACAAAAAAAAAAACCCTGTATATTCTTATGTGAAACTGGGTATCAATACATTTTACTGGGCTCTAAACGATTTTGTTCAGAATGTAAGACAAGTTTACTTCTATGTCTTTTTAATCAGAGCTTTTAAATCTTTAAATGGTTTATGAATTCAAATTACTTAATCAAGGACTTACTAACCCTATTATTCCCCATTGCTTTCACTAATGGATGCTTACAATCTTTTAATGCAAACACAATGACAGCTCTCAGTAATAGTAAGCTAATATTTTGGCATCACTTTCTGAATGGAAACAAAATAGATCATGCTGAATATTTAATATCAAGATATAGCACAAATCAAGGAGGCTGGTTAGATATACATACCTGTAAAGAATATATTCAGGATAAAATTAAAATATCACTAGATCTTCAAACTAAACCTGTTCCAATAATGTTAGTAGTGGGCCACACAAGAGGAAGTAGTTGATCAATTATATACAAGATTATTAGAAATTAATTTGTTACCTCAAATATGACAATCTGGAACTTCAACAAAAATTAACAATGACCCATTTTCAGAACTAAATGTATTCTTAAAATCTGAAAGAAAGTCAATGTCTTCACTTTATTGGAAAATCTATACATGGAAAGTTTTGCACAAAGTCTTACAACTCATAAAATTGCACAAATATATAAAACAGAAAAAATGAAATGACGGAGGTGTAATAAAGTTATTAATGCTGACTGGATACACGTGATAATGGATTGTAAGTTGGTGACTTCGTGCTGCAGTGACTTTAGAAAATTTTCTCTGGCTTTGTGGTCAGACAATTGCATTATCACTGACTGCTTGATTTTCAGATGCCCCAATTCCAGCAGCTATACCTATTTCTCAAATGCCTCTTTTCTGCACAATAATTGCCATTGCAAGAAACGTTTTAACTAAAAACTGAAATGCAAAAGTGGATTAGTTCATAGGTTCATAGGTTGGTACTAGGCTATCAGCCCTAGGGCCTATACAAGCCTAGCCATAATAACAATTTTTCTTCTATTTCTTCCCATTTTTACTTTCCTGGACCCCTGTCTAGCAGCGCGCGACGTGATCCCTGGGTGAATTTCTCCTTTCCCCCATCCAATTGTCAAGGTTCCTCCTCAAAGAGGCACAGAGAGGCATGTATGGGCAATGTATTCCAGGTCTATGAGGGTCTCTGGGGTGAATCTATCCTCATCCATGTTTTGTTTTTTGTTGTGATGACAAGGTTTAGATCCTGGAGGAGAGGTGAGCTGAGCTGAGGGATTGGGATTCTTTAAGAGTGCATGTCCAACAGCCTGGCTTGATGGCCTTGTATGTGTTGATTAGATTGAGGAGATTGACGAGAGAGTGATAGCATCTAGTTGAGCTGAAGTTTTTAGAGTTGCATAGGGGCATTCTAGGGCAGCTTGTGAGATTCTTTGAGGTATTTCTTCTTCCAGTTGTTTGTTGCAGATGTCTTGACAGGTACATACCAAATGGGGCGTTGTATTACAATGGGATGAGGGACAGGATGAGTAGTGGGACAATTGACTCCTTCTTTTTCTGGATGAAAAGCCCTTCATGAGGTGTGCCCCAACATATGATTTCCTGACTGTTGTAGAAGGATGTCCTGTTGTGTGGTGGGCGTCCACCCCACCTGTGTCCCTAGTCCCTATACTTTCTCCCTAAGTCTTCTGTGTTTAGTGTATGGCCACAATTCATGCATTTTTTATTTTAATTCATGGATAAACATTACATTGGCATTGAGCTTGATTGAGTTTGGCTCTGGGGCCTTAAGCATGTTTCTGTAAGGCCCTTTGTAGTAGATCCACATCACATTTGATTCATTCAATAATGGCTCAAAGCCATGTTAGCCAGAGTTTAGCCAGAGTCCCCTTTTAGTGCTGACCTGTGCTTCAAAGAGAGAAGTAGAACAAGAGCTGAGCCCAGGACTGACAAACTGAGGTACCCCACTTTGTCACTTGAGCTGTCTTTTGTCTGAGTGGGATTTGAGTTGGCTTGGTAGCAACCCATAGGGTTCTGCAAGCCCTTTAGGTGGGTTTAGTAGGAGCAGTGCCCCAACTAAGGGGACTGGATTAATGGGTTCCTTGGGATGGTGTCAAGCAGCAAGGCAAGGATGGGCTAGGTGTGGTCACCACCTTACCCTTATCCTTCTATTTGGTGAATTTGTGTGTCTAGCTAAAACTGTTTGTAAAATGAGTTATGAGCTATAAGAATGATAAGTTAACATAACTCAGTACATTTCTTGGTAAGAGCTCAATGATTTACTGGGAAAGTATTAATGGTTTAGAATATATATTTTTTGTTATTGACTTTTCTAAATAATTATCATTTATATTATACACTGCTTTAAATGATGATGGAGTTGTTAAAACCAGAGTTTTAAGAAAAAAAAGTATGGGACTTTTTATAATTGTTGGCAAGAAGGGGGCGAGGATGATATGGAACCATTGCAGTGATTGGTCTCTCAAGGATGAGAGTTCATGTAACTTTCTGGTGGGATACAGTATTAAAAGCTTTTGATAAGTCTAGGAAGACGGTCAAGGCTAGGCTTCCAGGATTTTTACAGGTGTCAGCATTAACAAAATTCAGCAAAACAAAAGTGCTGTGATGATGATGATGGAAATCATGCAAGGTTGAAAACAGCTGCTAGTTGTACACAAGATAGTTGACAAATTGCTTTTGAATACTTTTTTCTAATATTTTTGAAAGGGGATGTAAATACCACTTGGCCTATAATTTGAAAAATCTGTATTGATTCCACCTTTGTGCAGTGGAATAATGAAGTATTTTTTTTTCCATAGTGAATGGAATTAATTTCCAGATAAGGATCGACTTATCAGAACTGAAACCGGGTATTCAATAACTTCAGCTGACATTTTGAGATATTCACCAGACAGATTGTCAGGGGTAATTGTAGTAGGCTTTAATTAACTGATGGTATCTGTGGAAACCAGCTGGAAAGAGAAAATTTGGAGATTATGTGATTAAGTAGGACCAAAAGCACTTCATTAATTGCCTGGTTTGTTAATGACTATGCTGTCTGTATAAAGCAGACATTGAATCAGTTGGCTGTGGTATCATTTTGTTTTTCTTTGTGTTTAGAGTTGGTTGCATAGCTTGTCCTGAATTTAAGAGATTATTGATCTTGGCCCAAGCCAGTTTTGGATTACTAGTGTGCATGCATTGATTGGTTGAATTGTAAGTTTTCTTATCTTCAGTGATATGTTTTGTTAGGTTTGTAAGTTGTCAATATGCTTGTAGGAGTGGTTGTATTTTTTGCCCATATCTTCCAGGCTTTGTCTTCATTTCCTGAGTTGCTTAGTTGCCAAGGACAGACACGGAGCAGGGCTGGCTTTGACTCTTTATTCTGGGGGTGGGGGCTTCTGTGTTTAGAACACCTAAATGATTTTGAACTTGGGAACAATCAGTTAAGGAGATGTAATACAATAAAAAAGTGATCACCTTGATAACAGCAGAAGTTTCTCAGAGTCTCTCTGAAGTTCAGGTCTAATTCACTGTTGTCTAACTACTGCAACCTCTTGTGTCATCATCACCATTCTCCCAGCAAGACCGAGTTATTCGCTGCTCACCCCTATCCCTTCTCAGCCTACTGCTCTAGTTCTTAGACTGGAAGATTGAACTAGAGTCACAGGAATGATTCAAGTTTCATTGCATTGCTCACTGTGGCAGCCGTATTAGAAACGGAAGCCGGTGACACCTGATAGTTTTGGTGAAGCAATGTAGTTAATATAATATACTCAATTTATTGAGTGAAAGTCAGTATATTGTAATCTTAGATAAAATATGCGCACATGTAAAACTAAGACTGTGAGTGCTGTCAGAACTGACCCCAACAAAATGAATTTCTATCTGTGTTTGGTAACATTTTATCTACAGGATTTAATATAAAAGTGTTCTTGATGCAGTATGATAATATGAACACTTTGATAATTACCCTGTAAAAATTCTAAACTCCCTCATGTTATACCCTGTTGATCCCCATTTGACAGGTTAGTTTTTTAACCATTTTGCCAAATGAAACTGTACTCGACATAATTCCCAGTACATAGTGCAGACTCCCTCATTTCTACAAATCCTCATTTTTACACCACCAGTAGATTTCCTGATGCATTGATTTTATCCAGATTATTCAAATCACTTTACAGCTCTGCTGCTAGGTATTTTGAACTATGTTTTCTTAGAGTTAGTGCGACTTTGGAAATTATATTTTTCTAGATCACGGAATGGGGATAGAGACCCACATCAAGGTGGTATAGGAGGTGACAGCCTCTCGGTAAAAGTACTTTAAACCTTGCTCTTCATACAAATTTGCTTTGTATTGGTCAAGTGAGTTGGCAAGACTACGTAGATCATAAATTTGTCAGAGATATATTTATACCTAGAACTTGACAACTGAGTCCATTTGTCAGCCACATCCTTTTTTCAAAGACCTTTACAGTAATAGTTTTTTTTAAAAAACAATTAAAGATGGTCATGTAGCACACAATAACAGCAATAGGCTAATATGGCAAAGGCAGATGGTGCTCAATTAATTGATATTTGGCCAATTTTTTCAACCTAACATGCAATGCAATCTGGGGTACAACTGTATTGGTGAGTAGAACAAAGACCTCAAGACAGTCAGGGTTTAGCAGAAGCTCTTATGATGCTATGTGAGAGAGGAGAAGATGGAGTGGGAGGCAAGAACTAAGGTGTGAGAGATCCCAAAACAGATTCTTATACAGCTGGTTAGTAAATCACTGACAAATATTTATTTATAATTTATTATATCTGTTGAATGCATCAGTTATAAAAGAAACTTGACATATAAGGATGATATGAACCGGTTATAATTGACTGTGCATGTCCTAAAACAATTAAAACAAATGGTTTTGTAGGCCTGGATATGTACAAACCTGTTGTGAAAACAAGTCCATAACAATAGACTTCCAATGCTGCATACAGACAAGGTATTACCAAGGTAGGAAACAAGAGGAATGTTTTGTGGTAGAAGAGCAGTCTGTGGTAGTTAATTAGAGGTTTCTTTCCCTGCAATGTCTTTAGTGAATAATCATTCGTGTCTTCCCAACTAGAGGACCCTTATCTTCCGAGATGCCAGCAGAGGCATTTCAGAAGTGCCAGAAATAAACAGATGCTAGAATTTTCTTGGAATCCTGCGAGTCAAACTAATGGGTGCCAATGTCCTCTAGAAATCTTTTTTTTTTTTTTTAAACACTGTTACATGTGTGCTCTTACATCAAAGGTTATGAGAACTGAATGAGTGAGTGATATGGAAACTTCCAAAATTTGAACATAGCATGCTGCCATGAGGCAGGGACATTCTTATGAGCAATAGGAGTAAAAAAATATTAAAAAATAAAGATGGAACAGAGTTTGATGGGAAGAGAGACAAGAATATCAGCCCAGGACCTGAAAAGACAGGTTTCTTAAGCTGTCAGTGAGTACTTTGGATTATCATGGTGATGGCCAGGTAGACATCTGTGCAATATATTACCCCACTATAACTGCACACAAAATTAAGGTTAAGACTTGTTCATTTACTAAAGGTGGCTCCAGTGCAAGTGAAATACCAAATGGCATTAAGCCTTTTAAGATGAACACTTGTGCTGCATGACCAGAGTAGAGAAGTTCTGCAGGGAAATGATCAGAGATCTCAGGACCTTAACACAATGGAAAAAAAATGATGTAGATTATTCTGATAAACTGTAAATGGATTAGGCTTATTCATACAATGCATAGAGTGTGAAACAAAGCAAATACACATTAAATTTGCTCTGAAGGTGCAGAATAAAAATAGCACACAAAATGATGTAATACTTGGGTCTGCTTTATCTAGCAAGTCTCAATAAATAAATGCATTTTATTATAAAATACAAGGGAAAGTTACAGAAAGTGTTTTAATATAACTAAATTCACTAAAGTAAACACTGGGTGCAATTTCCTGGTGTGATATTAAGCATCAGGAACACAAATGTAATGTAGGAATGACACTATACAAAAATGGAAAGTGCTATGATAACAGAAAGTTGGGATTCTGTCTGTTAATACCAGACTGACATTAGAAAATCCTATACCAGCAGAATAAGTGCAAAATTATGCTGTTTATATGAGAATTGCAAGACAAGCACTGAAGAATGAGAGGTGACTTAATTTCAGTATATAAATCAGTTTCTGACATGCATTTGAGTGTGTGTCAGGAGATTAATTAACTTAATCAACAGTGTTTATAGTACCAGAAATGAATGAATGCTGATTGATATTCCCTCAGCAGACACCACCATCTAAATGACAAGCTAGTAAAATCAAGTGAATTTTGAATGCCTTGACAATGTATTTATTTATTTTAGGTAAGACTGATCAAACTGCAATTAAATATTTCCTGGTTTGCAATCAAATGTAAGAAACTGTTTTTGAGAACTAAAAATATGTGACCTTAGGTATTTGAAAGACCTTTCTGAACAATTTCTAGCAAAGAGAAAAACTTCTGAGTCAAAACTGGCAACATTTTAGAACCAAGGATAAAAACTGTTATATTTATATATATATATATATTTATATATATATATATATATATATATATATATATATATATATATATACATATATACACACATACATACACATACATAACGCATGCAATATACATACATTATTATAAATACATATATATATATATATATATATATATATATATATATATTATATATATATATAAATACATACATACACACATGCAATATATATATATATATATATATATATATATATATATATATATATATATACATACATATATATATACACATGCAATACAAATGTATATATATATATATATATATATATATATATATATATATATATATATATATATATACACACACACACACACACATACACCTGCTATATATATATATATATATATATATATATATATATATATATATATATATACACACACACATACACATACATATATATATATATATCTATATACACACATGCAATATATATATATATATATATATACACACACACACATACACATATATATATATATATATATATATATATACATACATGCATACATGTATATATATATATATATATATATATATATATATATATATATATATATTGCATGTGTGTGTGTGTATATATATATATATATATATATACACACATGCAATATATATACACACACATGCAATATATATATATATATATATATATATATATATATATATACATACACACACATGCAATATATATATGTATATGCGCGTGCGTGTGGCATACTGAAAGATCAGTTCAGCACTACTGTATCAGAAGAGAAATTAAAACCAAATAAATGTTACGTGGTGATCAGAAGGTAGCCCATGAGCTCTTGAAGATGTACTTTAAGAAAATTTGACATTTCTCTCTCAAGTCAAAGCACAGATAGTCCATATCTTTACAATCACTTCTAAACATTCCTATTAAAACTTCTCTTGCACAGACCAGTGCATGCATTGCTTAAATATGTAAATAGATGGCTGCCCTCAGATAAGCCCACTTTCTTGCACAGGCATATCTATTACAAATAGATATGTTGCTCAAAGTAGCAGAGCTTGCATTTCATGTTGTACAGTAGAGGAACATTCATGATTAATTACATGCCTCCTCTATAACATTAGCTACCATCTATTGACCATGTGTATGCCTGTGTTGTCTCCCCAGATGATGTCACCTCCTTCTCTTGTTCTGTAAAGGAGACATCCCTGAAACATTTGCCCCATCAACAACAGCCTACCTCTGAGTAAGAGAACAGGCAACCGATGGCCAAATCTCAGATTTATCCGTTGGTACCTGGTGCATGGATGCATTAACCATGTTAATGGATCTGAATTTTCTGAAGTGGATATTAATACTAAGAAATTTCTGTACATCAAAAAACAATGTGAGCTTCTATATCATCTCCTCAGGCATATGTTATTAACAAATTATCAACTTTAAGATCTTATCTTATTCTATAAGCTTTCAAACCACATGACAAAAGAACATTAATACAAGATAAATATACTTACTTTCAATGGAGTGCAGTTTAACTACAATGTTTTTTTTTTTTTTTTCTTGAGGCCAGATTGTCACTCGCCTGTTCCGGATAAAACAGACGCACAATCATGGGTTAAGCTCAAACAGCTTTAGGTTCATAGGTTCATACTAGGCTATCTGCCCGAGGGCATTTATAAGCCTAGCCCATAGTTTTGTGGCTTACGCCACCCCTTTAGTTTGGAGAAACTATGCCCATTATTTTGCTGTGCCTCTGTCGAGCAGTGACACTGAGGTAACCCCTGGGGTGTATCTGCGATATCCCATCCATTGGTCAAGATTCCTCTTGAACAAGGCCAACGAGGTGCTCTGCCTCACATAGACCGGGATTTTGTTCCACAGCATAGGGAGTCTTTGGGTGATGAATCTATCCCTCCAGCACGTCCTATTAATAACCGTGAGGTTTAAGTCTCCGCCCTTGTGGCTCTGAGGGATCTAGATTTTTTGAGATGAAGCATGTTCATCAAATCTGGGTTTGACATGGCCTTGTATGTCAGGCATAGGTCACCTCTGAGCAAGCGGTAAGCAACTGAATATAACTGGAGTTCTTTCAGTCGGGCAGCAAAGACAGATTTTTTGACCCCCCTCCTTTTGGTGAGGACTTTTGTGGCTGCCGGGCAGCATAAGACAGATTTTGAGACCCTATCCTTTTGGTGAGGAAACTTTTCTCCAGCTGCTGCAAGTGTCGGGTCAGATACATTCCGAATGGGGCATTGTACTCGATCATGGTCTGATGATGATGAGTATAGGAGGGGAACTATGACTTGATCTAGATGTGAATGAATTCCATGATGGGGCAATGTAGCATGGTCTTCCTCTTCCTAAACTTTAGCAATATATGAAAGGCTACTGTCAACCTGGGTTCCCAGGTCCCTAATAACTTCTTCTGTGTTCAGGGATTGCCACCTATATGGTAGCTAGGGTAACCTTATTTTTCCTGAAGGGTATGACTATGCATTTCTTGGCATTTAACTTTAGGCATGCTGGCTCACCAGTTATCCGTTTTCTGTGAGACCCTTCTCAAGCATATCTGTGTTGGATCTGTTTTCAACTACGGCGCCCAGTTTGCAGTCATCTGCAAACTTTGTCAGCCATAACCCTCCTGTGTTTGCTTGTACTTCAGAAAAGTAGATGCCAAACAAGAGTGGGCCCAGGACTGAGCCCTGTGGGACACCACTTGTGACAGGCTTTGAGTCTGACATGGCGCCAGCAACTCTGACCCTGTGGGTTCTGGTCACTAGCCAGTTTGCAAACCCATCTTGTAAATGTATGGGTTTACATTTAAGTTGATGAGTGTGGGTTCTGTCACTCCAGCCAGTTTGCAACCCATCTTGTAATGTGGTTTTACATTTAAAGTTGATGTTTTCAATGATACCCGAGTGAGGTATTGTATCAAAAGCCTTCGCCAGGTCTAGGTAGGCTGTATGGACTGCCTTTCCCTCGTCAATGGCCTTGGTGACTGTTTCAAAAGTCAACCAAGTTTAAAAGGCATGATCTGCCTTTGACAAAGCCAAACTGGGTTGGATCCAAAGTCTGCAGGTTCCTCTATGTCTTTATTTATGAGATCCATGATCCTCTCCATGGCTTTGCAGATAAGGCTTGTCAAGCTAATGGGATGGTAATTTCCAGGGTCGGTGGAGGCACCGCCTTTGTGGAGTGGGACCAGGTGAGACTAAGATTAAACAGCTGTCCTAACTGTGGGTTTAATTCCTCGTTGAGTTCATGGAGCACACAGCCGGGGACACCATCAGGTCCCATGGATGCTGTGTTCTTTGCCTTGGAGAGCAGTTTCTCACCTGGGCGTTGAGAATGTTGGGGGGGGGCATCATTTGGTATAAATCTCCTTTAGGGAGGGGGAGAGTTGCACTGAACCTTCGGAAGCCAATGTGTTAGCAATTGTCTGTAGGGTCAGTAATCTTCACATCATTTTGAACTAATTTGAGAGCAGAGTGGGGAGTTTCCTAGGTTTCTTCTGACTTAGCTAAAGAATGCCTTATGGTTGTCTTTAGAGGTCCTTCTATGAGAGAGCAGCCTCACTCACCGCGTAGAGATGTTTTGGGGGCTACACAATCATTTGGCATATATATCTCCCCTTTTAGGGGGGAGGGGAGAAAGTTGCATGTCACCCAGTATGTTGTATGTTGGGTGTGTTCTCTAAAGGTCATAGTAATCTTCATCATTTTGAACTAATTCTGAGCATATCTGGGAGGTCCAGGTTTCTGACATAGCTAAAGAACAGCCAGGTGGCCTTATTTAGATCCCATTTTTCTCAAATTTAGCTTTGGATGATTTTATGAGAGCTCTTAGCTTTTTTACTTATAGTGATCAGTGTCTTACTTTTTTAAGATTTTGCTCTATCTTGTAGTAGCTTCCTTTTGTTGTAGAGTTTGTTTATGGCTGGGGTCCACCAGACTGGACTTGCCTTTGGTACAAAGAGTCTTTGTTTTGCTTGGGGATGCTGATCCATGCAGCCCTGCAGGTGCTGTTGAGAATTTATTTGTAGGGTGATCCAGAGGTTTGAGTGTTATTAACCGCGGCTCAGGGGCTTCAAAGGAGACTTACACTAGTAGAAAGTCGAAGTGTTCGGAAGTTCTTTCACTGTGGTCTTTGTGGTCTTGGGGGGGGGATGGGGGATGGACTCGGCGGATTAGTTTGTGATCAGATTTCACCAGTGAGGGGTATACTTCGTTGAACATTGTGCTCCATGTTTAGTGATGATGAGATCAAGTATGTTTTCTCCTCTTGTGGGATGGTGACTAGTTGTTCCATGGCATTTGAGTTTATGAATTCCAGGACTTTTTGGCTAGAGTGTTTTGGGCTTGAGTCCCAGTCCAGTCTATATTAGTTGAAGTCACCTAGTATGAGTATGATGGTGTTACATTTATCCCCCTCCAAGGTTTTTCAAGGCCATGAGGCCAGGTTGAGTTCAGGGTGGAGTGTGGCATGTGGCCTGTAACATGCTACAGCATGCCTGCAGGCATGGTTAATTGCACCTGGATGGTTTCTGATGCATCGTAATCTTGAGGTGTGGGTGTCCTTGATGAATATGGATACCCCTCCTCCTTTCTTAGTATTGTCCGGGTTTTGGGGCCGGACGCATGATATGAGGTAAAACCTGATAGTGCTGGGGTGCTATCAGGCCCTTGAACCAGGTTGCTGTCACAGCACAGACATCGATGTTCTCCATACTGAGAAGGGCCTCGGTGCATCTTGAGGTTGAGACTTCTGGCATTGAGCAGCATTACCCTTAGTTTTTTTTTTGTTTTGTTCTAGGGTGGTAGGTTTAGAATTTGAGAGCCGGTGGCAAGAGCCTTTGCAAAATCCAGTGCGCTTGTCCAGCATGTCATCCCAGGCAGACAGACATTGGATCCCCTTTGAATGACACCAGAGTTTAAGCCAATTGTTAAAGCTGATAATCTTATCTCTGTATTGTGGCATCATTCTTGGTGAAGGTAGGATACTGCTCAAGGTCAGGGTCATACCTGCTTGGGCTACAATAAGAGAGAGCCTCCTCTGTCTCTCTGTAGTCCAAGGAGGGGAGGTCGCCCGTCTCGGTCACCAGCCAAGCGTGGACAATGATTGAGTCACCGCATACTTGTACTTGAGAGACCCGAGTGCATGCGTTATGTGGCGGATTCTAGCACCCGACAGGCAGCTTACTGTGACCTTCTCCTTACTCAGTCTGGTGAGCGGGACGTCAGTGTGTCTGACTATGGAGTCACCAATGACTAGTGTGTCTGGCATTGTGTTTGTCCTTAAGGGCTGTGACTGCTTGACACTCTGACTGTGTGGTCTATGTGTTGCAGGTGTTGTGTTCTGAGGTGGTAGTTGTTTGGGTGTCTGCTTTGGTGGCCTCTGCTGTTATTACACACAAACACATCAGGAATGTAACTTAGTAACAAACTCGTAAACAGACTACCACATTCATACATGTTAACACTGACTGTTCTCTCAAAATGGCATTGCTGCCTCCATATACTCACTTTTGTATGCATGTGCTACATCTGGAAATGCTTCTTAAAAACATGTTCGGAACTACTTCCTCTCTGATAAATAGTCCATAAACTAAATGACAGTATTCAATGACATGCAATTTACAGAAATGATCTTTTGACATGCAGTTATACAGAACTAATTTGACAAACAATCATACAAAATCAAACACGTGTAAAACAGTTATGTCCAGGTTGCTGTGTATTTTATACTAGATCTGGAAATATGACCTGATTGTGCAATATGCAATTCAGAATTGGATCTAGCAATGGGGTCCGTCTTCAAAGAATATTCAACTTTGGTGACAACTGGGACATCATCAGGAATGGGAATGCATACAGACATTTCTTTGGTATGAACATTGTCAGGATGTTCTGAAATCTACAGTCTGTATCACATGTACGATGCTGCAATATCACTTCTGATACAGGAAGAAGATATCTGTGGTTTCTCCTGTATTCTATACCCTCAGATTCCACCAAGTAGGATCTTGGTTCGACAAATATATCTCTCACTAGACCAAGTCGATGAAAGACTTTTGCATCCTCACCATCTCTCCTTTCAACATACAAAGAAATCTGCTTATATCATAGCTGGACTTCTGAGAAGAATGTTGCTAAAAAGTTGGGCTTTGATTGCTCTTTTGTTTTTAGCATTAGGCACCAACAAACTAGAACAGATAGGCAAGGTTCTGGTTTGCCTAGATAGAAGTCTCTGAGCAGAGAAGCCAAGTAGATTGTCATGGGGTATATTTCTGAGATTAAGTAAATTTAAGAAGATATCTGTACTGTCACACACAGACCTCTCTAGTAATTGCTTTGCACTCTGTACTGCTTGTTCAGCAAGGTCGTTCGACTGTGGGTATTCAGGACTACTAGTAACATCAATGAAGTCCCACTATTCTACAAATTTCTGAAACAATTGATTGATAAACTAAGAAATGTTGTCATAAATGATTTTGTGTGGACTACCATGGACTGAGAAATTATGTTTCATCTTAGTAACAGCACTGGATGTTAAGTTAGGTAGCAAATTGATCTCAAACCAGTTCAAATAAGAGTCTACCAACACTAAATAATGTTGATCATTCCACTCAAATATGTCAGTTGCTACTGTTGACCAAGGTAGCTCAGTAATTTGGCTTAGCTGAAGTGGCTCTTTTTGCAAATGTTGCTTAGTACTATTGCACACTGAATAAGAAGAATGTACTTTATCAATGTCTTTTGATAGAGAAGGCCAAAATATTAGCCCTCTTGACCTTCTTTTGGTAGCATTAGAACCTTTGTAGCCATGATGCAAAATCTGAATGTATTCATGTTGTAAGGAAGTAGGAACAATAACTTTTAGACCTTTGAAATTGATACCATCTTCCACTAGCATCTCATATCTATACGGAAAGTAAGGTTGCACTTCTGGCAGTATACAGAATTGCTTTGATGGCCCTTCTTTATTGACAAAGTGGTTGAGCCTTTGAAAACAGGATCAGTCTTTGTATGACCTCTTAGCTCATCAAGTCTCATAGTAGAAAAATTATGCACTTTCATTTCCATAACATCAAAGTCAAAATTCTCTTCATCAAGCTGTTACGTGGTATTTCTGGGTGATCTGGATAAGGCATCAATCAGATAAATAAGTCTACCTTTCTTATATACCATTTTGAAATTATGCTTCTTTAATTTGAGCATCATTCTTTGTAGTCTTGCTGGAGCTGAATGCATTGGCTTCTTTAAAATAATGACTAGAGGTTGGTCAGTTTCTATTTGGATTAATCAGCCATAAATATAATAATGGAACTTCGAACATGCAAACACAATTGTCAAAAGGTCCTTCTCAATTTGAGCATACTGCATCTCAATTTGGGTAAGAGTTCTAGATGCGTAGGCAATAGGTCTGCCTTCTTGAATAATAACTACACCAAGACCAAACTTTGAAGCATCATAGGAAATAACTACTTGTTTATGGACATCATAGTATCTTAATGTAGGTAGGTTGGCAATTTGTTGTTTAAGGTTATCAAATGCTCTGGTGGTGTTGTACCCATGACCAGTCAACACGTTTGCATGTCAGCTCTCTTAAAAGCATTGATAACTCACTAACGTCAGGGATAAATTTGCCCAAATAGTTATCCATGCCAAAAAACGATGTAGGACTTGGATATTGTCTGAAGTTGGCATCTATAGAATAGCTGCTTGCTTGGAAGGGTCTGGTCATAAGTCTGTACTGGTAAATAAATTACCTACAGGCAGTAACTTCTGGTAATCTGAATTTACACTTCAGAGAACTGAGCTTTAAATTCACTTCATGCGCTCTGTCCTGAACGTTCATGAGGTTTCTGTCATGGTCTGCTTCACCATTACCACCAACCAGTAAATCATCAACTATTATTTGCATGCTGAAAGATTTCACTGGCAGAATTTATTCCAAAAGGCATCCTGAGGAATCTGTATCTACCAAATGGGGTACTGATTGTAGTCAACAGTAAAGATTTGCGATTGTGCATTACTTGCCAAAACAAATTATTTGCATCTAAGACAGAAAAAAAAAACATTGGCATTTGGCATGAGGGTAGCAATATCCTCGACTGTACACATAGGTTGATGAAGTCTTTTTAATGCCTTGTTCATGTGTCTTGGGTCAATGCATATTTTGATTTCATCAGAATTTTTCTTATGAGCAGCTACCATGGAAGACACCTACCTAGTTGGTTCTGTGACTGGACAAATCATACCTTGCTGCACCATGTTGTCTAACTGGATCTTGACTTTTCCCAGCATATCTAGTGCAACTCTCCTTGCTGGTCTTACCACTGGACTGACCTCTGGATCTAGTTTCATGGAGTACACAACTGGAAGTTTGCTTAGCTTATTATGGAAAACATCAACACACACTGACAAAATAGTGTCAGTAAAGCTGGAACTGGGACACATGCTTACATGATGGACTTCTTTGGTAAAAGAAAGCAATTTCATTCTTAAACTGTCTCTGAGACCCAATTATGTCTGCATGAGTCTTCTGACTACATAAAATTGCAAGCTGTAACTGTTCCCAGCCGAATAGCATGAAAGCAATACTGAGTCTTTGGTTTGAAACTCTTCATCTCCATAAGCAACAAGCTTCATGCAATTGGAAAATTATGTTGCTCACCAGCTTTCTCTTTAGCAAATGTTTCTGCTGACATTACATTACACTTTGATCAGGATAGTACAAAATACTTAATTCTTTACCAACAAGTCTACTGCATTAACCTTTTTACTAACCACTGACACACCATCTACATAGAAAGTATATAAAATTATTTATTTATTTAGTCATAAATAACATTTAAGTCTGGATGAGATCTCACGACTCATAAAGACTTAGATATCTTCAACTTGTGTTAGATGAATGAGTTATAATACAGTATATGGATATAGACACTGGTTTGACACACTTATTTCTCTCTCACTGGGTAGCGTTTTTTGTTTTGGGGGATGTTCACTTTCATTTTTGTGCAGTTGCTTATCTGAGTTGATTCACTATGTCAGATGCTCTGCTGTTTATTCACCATAGAAAGTATGGCTGCAGCTTTCTACATGATCAGCTCACTTTTTGAGTGATCTTTAAGAGAATGAGGCTTGCTTGATTTACAAAATGTTTGAAAATGGTTCCATTTTTTACACTTGTGGTATTGCTGACCAAATGCTAAGCACTTCTCTGTTTTACATGCATGATTGGCACCACAATTATGACAGTTAACAATGAGTCTTGACTTTAGTTTTACTGACTCACCCTTATACTGCACTTAGTAAGTCCTTTTTACTGAGCTAGTTGTGGAACTTCCTAGAAAGCTAAGGGGTTCTCCCTGCCAGACCCTCAGGGGTTGCTGCTGCCACATGTTACATGCTATGTTTTCTCTAGAGGCTGTTCAAAACCTGTTCTTATTTGCAAGCACACTTGTGTGCCTTTATGTGAGTGCATGGATTTGACAAATCTCCATGAGTTTACTTAATGTTAAATCGATGCCATGAAGCAAAATCCTTCTCACTGCAGCACTATTGACACCATACAGAAGCTTGTCCTGTATTAGCTCATCTTTCAAGTCACCAAATCTGCACAATTTGGCCTTATTTCTCAAGTCAGTGATATAAGCTACAAAATTTCACCTGGCGTTTGGCCTCTTGTAAAAAAATAAGTGCCTCTCTAATGTAACATTTGTTTGGGGGTTGCACATTTCTCTAAATTTATGTCCTACCTTGATTCAGCTAGTACCATAATATGGTGGTTTGCCCCTGTCCTCCATATACTTCTGTTGTATATACAAATGAATGCACTCTTTCAATAGCCTTTGAACCAGCTAAGTTAAGCAAAATGAATGCCGTCATACATGCATCTTTGCCAGGAAAAAGCTGCTTGTATGAAAATATCATAATCCTGCTGAAATACTCTCCAATTCTCTGCTATATTATGAACAGACACAAGTGGACTAGGTCTGCAAAATGCCTCTGCCATGTCAACACACAGTAGTGAGGGTGCCTGAAATTATGTATGAACATGTACACAAATATATATGCCAGTACTTATGCCAAATAGCACAACAAACTCCTTGAAATAACTGCACTTTGCCAGATAAGTCTCCATAGCACAAGAACACTCTGAAATCATTTCATTTTGTGAAACTACTCCTTATCAGTGTAAGAAATACTTCAAAATAACTGCACTTGGCGAATAAGCTGCATAGAGCACAAAAACTCTTCAAAATGGCTGTACTTTGTGAAGCAACTCTGTACAGTATAAGAAACACTTTTTAAATGGTGGCACCCTGTGAATAAATGCATACAGCACAATAAATGTTTCAAAACAGCTGCACTTTGCAATATAACATTGCTTTGCACCTAGCAAACTCATAACTGCACCGTAATAAAGTAAACACTTTGCACGCTCTGAGATACTTTGAATAACTCTAGTTATGCTTTGAATAGCTTTGGTCAATGCAAAATAGTAGTCTGTGCCCAAAACATGGTGTTTTACTAAAAACATGCAGTTGCCTTGCTCTTTTAAGCTTATTTTGCCCTTTTACTGTACACATTATGCCCTTTTAATCTCTTATCATGCTCATTATAATTTTCTTGTGCCCGTTTTAGTTTAAACATTCTCGTTATGCAAACCAAAGGTAATTTTGAGCCCCATATGAATATCTCTGCTAGTTTTATTAAATATTATGGTTTCAAACATTTTGTTTAATTAATAATGCATTTTGTGCCTTACATTTGATTAATAGATTTTGTGCTACTCATTTGATTAATAATGCAGTCTGTGCCTTACAAATGCTCAGTTTCATCTTCTGTGCCAGATAAATCATGCTTACACTTATCAAGGGTATCAGAACTTGTCAAATATTTGGGATGCATGGCTAGGCTTAAAAAGGTCCTTATGGTCATTAGCCTAGTAAACACCTATGTGCAGTTTTTTTGTTACCTTAAGTTCATTTCTGGCCTTTTTTTTCCATTTGTTTGAGCTCTGTTTCACTCAACCAGCTTAATCTGCCTTCACCTTCAACTCTGCACCTCATTTCTTGAAGTTTTTGCTCTTTTAATCCGGGTTCTGACACCATGTAGCTCATCTGGTAAGGATAAAAGAGACTGACATTCGTGGGTTCAGTTCAAGCAGATTTATTTCACACAAACATATCAGGAATAAGTCTTTGTAACTTAAACATAAATAAATTAATAAACAGACTGACTATGTTAACACGATCTGTTCTCTCAAAATGGCACTGCTGCCTGCACGTGCTGCCTATTTATATGCACGTGCTTACATCTGGAAATGCTTCTTAACAGTACATACACACTGATCTACAGAGATATAGAAAGATTTCAAATACATGTTGACTTATATGCCAGCACTATGGCACAATGGAGTAGAGACCTAACTGTCGCCAGGTGGACTCTGGTATGGGTAAAAAAAACCCTGATGCTGAAAGAGATGGCTGGTGAAGCTGATGAGAGTTAATAGATTACTATCTTGTGCTTTCTGCCTTATTTTAACCTGAAGTTGAGATTGGAGGTTCTGGAACAAGCAGACAAAAAGTATAGTCTAAACAAAGGTAGTCCATCTGAAAAGAGAGACAGTGCCATGGGATATCCACAACAACGTCACTACAGAATGTGAACATGGGGGCAGTTATGAGGGGAGGAAAAGGCAAGGTTTTACCATATATCATGGGTGTTGTCATACCAGGACAGCCACGTAATCTTTTTTTTTTACATTGCTCTAGAATCTGAAGATAGGCAGTAAGGGACAGCAGCAGATTATCATGGGAGGCACAAAAAAATATAATAAAATGATTTTTAGTATTAGTGCATGTCATTGATTCCCTTACTTTTTTTTCTTCAGGTATTGGTATATCTGATATTTAGTGGATATTTAGTTAAATAATGCAGAGATAAAGACTAACCACCCTTCATGTTATATTTTATCAAAACTGTTAAATAATTTACAGTGTTTCTTACTAGGTATGCCAGAGTTTGACATACATTTTTGTTATACATTTTATATTATTATTACTGTAGCTATTGACTAGGTTAGTCCCAGTAAGCATGGCCTATTTTCAGAAAGACCCATGAGACTATTCATTCTGACAAGGGGCAATTTGGACAAAACTCTGGAGAGCTTAACAGAATGTGTAACGATATCATAATGTGCATATATATTCTTGTGTAGTTAAAATATTAGTTGGTCTAATGTGTACTAGCAACATACCTTTCAACCTCTTAGCACAAAAAATCTGGACAAAGCAAAAAATAATGGGGGGCAGCAAATATGGACAATTTTTAAATTTTACTCTTATAAATCTAGAAAGTCGCTAGGATAAAAGGTCTTGTGTTACCATGCATTTTTTATTATTTTTATTTGGTTTTAAAATAATAAATCAATTATAAACAAACAACTATTTACATAGGTCCACGGCTGATATTTTTTAAGCAAGTCTAAGTTTAAGCCAAGGTTTATATGAATTTGTAACATTACAAGTTCTCATCTTTATAGTATGCAATTCACTACGGCAAACATTTTTTTTTCCATACTAATAAATTAAACACTACTGGGGGAAACTTTATTTTATACAATGTTTAGTAGCTAAAAATGACTTTTCTGGGTATAGCAAGAATAGACCGAATAGGATGGACTTTTTTTTTGTTTTAATTATCTTAGGAATCAGAGCATTAAATAAAACTAAAGATTTATAAATATTACATCTATCTGACCATAGACCTTGAAGTTATTCATTTCTTTCCAAAAAGGGAGATGACTTCACATTTATATACCATATGTGCCCATTCAGCTATTATTTCAGAATCACATCTACAGCACTTAATTCTATTTGGTTCATACATATTGTAATGTTGTTAGGAGTGACAAAAGCTCTGTCTAAACGATTCCAATTGAAAATTTTCCAGTATAATGAAGATGTACTTTTATTTGAAGATTTGAATTTTATTTTCTTCCATTCTTCAAAGAAGTCTTCATTTTTAATGTTTGAGGATTAGCTCCAACAGAAATTGTCTAAGTATTTGAAACCTAACTTAAGAATTTTATAGATTCGTGACAAATATAATTTTGATTGCATTACTATTGATATTAAGAATGCCAATAATTTAAGGAACAATTTATCTAGGGTAAAATATCTTATTAATCTCGGTGTTTGCAAAGTCTCTAAATATTTGTAAAATTAACCAATTTTCTGTATCTTGATTGCATTTGGACCTTACATTTTCAACAGCATATATATATATATATATATATATATATATATATATATATATATATATATATATATAAAATAATCAGTACCATTTAAAAATTCATGGCAAGAAATGAAGTTATCTTGTTTCAATACTAGTATTTTGTTGACGTTATGCATTTCTAAGCATTCATTTGTATTTGCAATTGGAAACATAGACAATATTAAGTCTTTAGCACAATGATTAGAATATATAAACCTTTTGAACGAGGAAATCTTATTTTACAAATAGGGAATTTGAGAAGAGGGCGTAATTCCGTTTATGCAAAAATCTTTTAATAACCAGATAAACTATAAGGGACTATTTATGATTGGTCATATGTTTATTTTTTACTAATACTATTTCTTCATGTATTTATTTCCATTTTGAATCATAAGATGGATTTCTCCACAACACTAAGTTTTACAATTGTTGTAGTAGTATACAATTGAATTTCAGGGAATCCTATTCTACCATTATCCCAAACTTTCCTGTGCCAATCAAAGAAACATTTGGTTTATTAGGTTGCCAAAAAAATGAAGTAGATTATTATTTACCTTCATCAATTTTTGGTGACAATAGTAGTAAACACTGTAAGGCAAATGATGACTTACCATCTTAATAAGTATTAATCATTCTCCCATGATAACGAAGAACTTCTTCAAATTTCTGACTAAAATTAAATTTTTTTCAACAACCTGATGAAAGTTTGTTTGCATCATTTCTTTATTATTAGACATAATGGTTATAGCAAGATATGTCATTTGATTTCAATTCCAATTGAAGTTAAAATATTTGTATGATTTTTAATTTTTTTTATTAATAAACTACTTGTTTTATAATAATTAAATAATAAGTTTAAGATTTCTTCAAATTGACTCATGTTCTATTGAATTCTCTATATTTCCTACTGTTAGTAAAATATCATGAGTAAAGATTTGAATCTTTAGTTTGAAATCTCATTTTAATGCCACTGATGTTCTTATTCACTCCAATACTATTAACAAAGGATTCTATAGCTACTTCAAAAAGTAAAGGTGATAATTGACAGCCTTTTTTTTCTGCATATTTGTAATTTAAAGGAATTAGAAAGATAAAAACCCATTCTAACATAAGCACAAGAATTACTGTATAACTTGCAAATTAAAGCAATTAGCTCAGGTGAAAAATTATAATTATATACCAAGTGTTTAAATGACCAATTAAGTCAAAAGCCTTATCCAAATCAAGGCTAATAGAAAGTAATTTTTTTTATTTTTACATGCATAGTCTATTAATGTATGAATTATATTATCCTGTACTAAACTCATCTCCAGCCCTTCTCTTTGCCCCTCCCTTGCCTCCACCTTTAAATTGCACCTACCCAATAGACTCCTAAGGACCAATACCGGGAATCTGATTGAATTGCACAAGCCTGACTGCCCACCCACCAGGTAAACATCTACAGTCCATCTCCTTAGCACACCTCAAACTACCTGCCACCTCTTATCCATACCATTGGCAACCCCTCTACCTTTAACACCTTGCTTCACTCACACTTAACATCCACCTGGGAATGCTCTTGCTCCCATGTTATATGAACTCCATCAGCAACTCACCTTATTTCTCACCTTCCCTCCCTTTCTCTTTTCCCACTCCACTCCAAACTACCTACCTCCCCACCTCCTTCTTTACTCTTCTTCTCCAAACATTTCCCACTCTGCTCATCTCTCCCTTGGCTACTGTAACCTATGTATCCATTTGCCCCTACTGTTATATTTCCTCACTGCAAACAAATATATTTGTAATTATCGACTTATGGTTTTTAATGTCTGTTTTATGCAATGGTAAAAACTAGCATATTTGTAAATATTTACTTATGGTTTTTATAATTTTTGTTTAGGAATTTTACTAAATTGTACCTTCAAATACCATGTTTTTACCTGCACGTTTTATTATATTGCTAATACTTGTTTATTTTATGTATTTTGTCTTTATGGAGCTTTTCTCTCCAGGACATCACTGAAAATGGGCTCTTCTTGGCCCAACAGACCATCCTGACAAACAAACTTCAAATAAATAAAATAAACAAACAACTAGTCTATTTCAAATAAACCCAGCTTGATCATTGTTTATTAGTTTAGTTATAAGTAGATTAATTATGTTAGCTAAAACAGACATGAACATCTTATAGTCTACATTTAAAAGTGAAAAGGGTCTGTATGATGAATGTTTTGTAGGATCCTTACCTTATTTTAAATTATGTGATATAAGGGAATATTTCCATTAAGGGAGACTTCAGCAGTTGTTTTTATTTCAATATAAACCTTATCTAATATTTTAACTGCATCATCCTGTAGTATTTTAGATAGTTCTGGTATAAGGCCAAGTCTGGCACTTTTTTTTTTTTTATCTTTTTATTTGATCTTTTATTTCAGTTAAAGTGAATGGTCTATCATTTTATTATTTGTTCCCTTGTTATTTTATTATTTATATTTTTCCTTATAAAAGTTTCTGCTGTATCATTATCGAAGTTAATTGCATTTATATTTTCATAAAATATTTTAAAGCCCTCAAGAATACCTTTAATATCTGTTCTTTTATTTATGTGCATTTTAATTTCTTTGATATGATTTATTCATTTTCTTTGATATAACAGCTAGTTTATGCAAGCTTAAAGGGTTTACTGAAAATGGGCAAAGTTTAAGTTTTTCCAGGTTTATTGAAACTTTATGATTTAGAATGTCAACATATTTTGTATTTAAGTTTTTAAGTTCAGACTGACTGATGATGTCATTTGGATTTTGATTTAACTTTAGAATGTCTATTTTGGCCTGTAATGTATTCAATTCTTTGTACCATTCTCTTATTTTACTAATATGCAAGCTTGCAACTCTTTCATTTTAGTAAGCCTTTAGTAAATCACACAGGACAATGTCAGAAACCTCAACCTACATGTTCATTTCCGGGAAATTTTTGTTCTCTAACCTACCAATCCTTGAATCCTTTTATTTTAGTAATGCATATTGGCAATCTCCTGTGATGCATTAAATTGTCACTTTTGAAAATAATGTTAAAGATTAAATCATCATGATCCAATAATGCACATGAAACTATTGAAAACTATGATATGTTATTGCTTGAGACAAAAAAATATCAATATTTGTTCCTTATCTATATGGATAATGGGTAAATTGAAATAAGTTGGTTTCGTTAGCTCATATATCCTTAAAATTCATTAAATTTACAAAAAAAAAAATCAGTGTTTGGATGAAGATGCGATCGTCGGCTCACTGTCTGCAGTAGAATCTTTGTCTGATAAAATATAATTAAAATATCCAGCCATTATGAACTCACCTTTCATGTAATAGGCTATAGTTTCTAAGTAAGTTTTGCATCTCTAACTCCAACCCCTAGAATCCAATATGAGTTCATCAATGTATATAGTTTTATCTTCTACATAACTATAAGAGTGCTTAACATATAATTTTTATCAACACAGTTATCTTTTACTTTAGGCATTACTGGTGAGTTCCGCAATAAAATAAGGATGCCTCTTCTTTTAGCTTGAGGGCCATAAGCTACAAAAACCAAATAAAGTTTATTTATATCATTATTAAGTAAATGGGTTCCCTGTAGAAATGCTATTTGAGCATTATGGAATTGCAATCATTAGATGCCCTTCTTTACTGGATTAATCAATCAATTAATTTTAAAAGATATTCATTTAAAATCAGACATTTATACAAGAAAAAGGTATAAAGAAATCACATGTATGTACAGAACTTATTACATACTTTCTATATAAACAATATGAAATCTTTAGCTATGGACAAAACATTTTAAAAAATTACCTAATGATATCTCCCTAAAACACTCTAACATGGAATAACTTTTCCTAGTTTGTTGAAAAAGAAACTACCTAAGTCTCCACTAGACTAACAATGCTTAGCTTGTGCTTCTGATTTGTATTGTCTCATTTTTGTATACATCATCTTAAAGTCGGTCAGGGAGTTATGAATAAGCAAAGTTAAACAGGTATTTAGAATATTTATTATAAGCTGACAAAACTGAATATCTATACAATCATCTTTCCCTGTACCCGAAGTCAGTTTTTATTTTCTTATTTATCAATTTATAGGTCAAATGATTTTATATTTTTTCTATTTTATTTATTGTGTTAAGCTGTTTATAGGATCACAAGTTCATAAATTAGTGCAAGGCTAACTTCCCTTGTGGGCCATTGCAAGCCCAGCCAATTACCCCATGTAAGAATAAAATGTGTACCTTCTGCCAATAAGGTTAACACCTTAACCACTATGTGAACCTCCCACCTTCCTAGACATATTTATATTCTTTAACTACATACATATTTACTTATTCTGATCTCTATTTCTATTTGTATACTATGTCTTGTACTACTACATCTCCAGGTTTTATATTTTAGTTATAATCCTAGTGTAGATCATATAATAGAACATTTATATTTACCCATATATATTTGATACTCTTTAGTCTAGCACTACTGTTAAAATCAGTCCTATTTTTCCTTAAATGTTATGTCTAATAGTATATGAACAATCTGAAAAATATTCCCTTTTAGGATTCTAACTTTCCATAATAAATTGTTCTGAGATATTACATTTTGCTATCAGAGAGAGAAAGACAATAACAGAGAAACATAATCCTATATTTTTTTTAATCAGAAGTGGCTTTCTATAGGGTAGTATTTAAACTATCATTTTGGTATACTGCAAGCATTCAGAACTAGTTAATAACTGACAGTGGTTTAGAATGCAATACACTGTATTTTGATTATACAAACTGTATTCTTTAACATCTTAGTATATGATTCAAAATATTATAATTTATTTTTAGACAGGAAGACGTAACCTGAACAGTTCTTAAAATTTTCAGAACTCCCACAGCATCGCAAAAATGCTCATGACTAAGTTGTTTCAAGATGGTTTTCATGATAAAGGCTAGAAAATGTATAGTGCGTCAGTTACAATTCACAATAAAATGCTCACAAGTGAATCCAAGCCAAGTCTACATTAAAAGATCAATTGCTCAATCCCTCCAAACCACTACAAATTTTTTTTTTCAAAAGTAGTTAACCACTAAAAAAGCTATTGTATTTAAAGAAATAACAATTAATGATTCAGTAAGCACTATTTGTATGAGATGTTTAATATAAAGCAAACTGTCATTTTTCAAAGGTGACATAGCATATGGAAACAGAAAGTTTACCTCCGGGATCACTTCAGTGGCTCAGCTGGACAGAGGCACAGGGAAGTAATCTAAGGGGATGGCAAAAGCCAACACATTCTGGCTAGGCTTATAAATGCCTTCGGGCAGATAGCTTAGTACCCACCTATTAACCTATGAACTTGCATTAAAAAATGGCAGTTGTGTGTGATCCAGGTTTAACTTGTAAAAGTATGAATGTTATTATAATGATTGGCTATCATTCCAATAATAACGTTTATATATGTAAACATCTATATTTTTATACTTTGTTTATAACATAGCACATCTAGCACATCTTTCCTGAGTGCTACTGCATGTCAAGTATACTATCAGTAGCACACTTCTGGACCATTTTAAGAACCCAGAATGCAACTTAACATGCCTTAGTGTCATTTATTGCATGTTGTATGTTATTTAATAGTACATTACACAACTATGCCAATATATCAGAAAGTGTGCCAACTGACAAATGATTAACTTTTAGTAAAATAAGAAGTTTAACCTTTTAAACTCTATATGAAACTGTGGCTTTAATTTCATATATAGCTAAAGGAATCAAACTAACATTTTAAAAAAAGGAACTAGTAACCATTTGAAGTAGGGAAGAAATAAATTATTTACCTTGCAAAAAGTAATACTAAACACTGGTTCATAAGTATTCAAACACTTCTTTAAAATAAGAATTCATACCCATGAAATACATTGATTTTTGTTTGTCCATCTCTTTTTGCATTTCTCTTCAAAGAAGTCGACAGGATTTCATTTTTGTGTATAAAGTCCGTTGCCTCTTCAAAGGTGGTAAAAAAATCTGTTCTAGAAGGTGAATGCGTATTTTTTGCTGGAAAAAAGACTTGAGCATTAATATTGTTTTTCTTTAAGCTTTTAGCAAGTGGCATATATGCTCTCTTTCATATCTCCAATGTTGAATAGTCATTATCAAATATTAGCGTTTTATTTAAATTTAACTGGATAATTAGCCCATGCAGCTTTCAAGATTAAATCATTATCTTGACTTAAGAAATATCTTATGATCACTGACCTTGGTGAAGGTGTTTTAAGATGAGTTGGAAAGTGATCTGTGTGCCCTTTTGATACTAAAGGAAAAAGCTTCAGGCAGGTTCAAAGTTTTGGGCACCCAGGTATTAAGGAATCGAATCATACCGTCTTCCCTCTTCTTTTTCAGGAATCCTATAAATCCTGATGTTATTCCTTCTAGATCTGTTCTCCAAATGTTCTATTTTTCATGGAATAACTTGTTTTGTTTCAGACAAAAATCCAATGTTATTCTCATTTTCAAGTAATCTTCCATCAAAATCAGACATTGCCTCCTTCTATAATCAGGATTTGTGATTATTGCTGTTTACGAGATTCACTCAGTACTTCAACTTGATTTTTACAGTCCTCTTAAAAATTGTCCATTTTGCTTTCTAATTTATCTATTTTTACAGATAACTCACTGATTTTACTTAGTATAGCCTGTATGTCTTTTTCATAGTACTGTGCTGTGCACTGGGCTTAGAGTGGCTCTTTCTGAGACAATTGGTTCTTTCTAGCTTTCTTGTGAGGAAAAATCAGTTAAGAGTTTCAAACTTGTTATTGTTGTAGTAAACCTTTCAGCAAATGTTCATCTGTAACTCCATCAAGTATTGAAATGTTCTACTTGAGTTACATCAAAGGTTATGAGAACAAGTGAATGAGTGTCATGGGAGCTACCAAAATTTGAACAAAGCATGCTATCAAGAGGCAGGGGCATTCTTATGAGCAACAGGAGTAAACAAATATTCAAAAATAAAGATGGGCCAGAGTTTGATGGAAGAGAGACAAGAATATCAGCAGTTTGGATTATCATGGTGATGGCCAGGAAAACATCTATGCAGTATATTACCCCACTACAACTGCACACAACGTCAAGGCTAAGACTTGTTCATTTACTTAAGGTGGCTCCAGTGCAAGTGAAATACCAAATGGCATTGTCTTTTAAGATGAACACTTGTGCTGCATGACCAGAGTTGAGGAGTTTTACAGGGAAATGACCAGAGACTTCAGGTGCTTAACATAATGGAAAGCAATCATGCAGATTATTCTGATAAACTGTAAATTGATTTTGCTTATTTATACAATGCATAGTGTGTGAAACAAAAGCTAATACACAGCAAATTTGCTCTAAAGGTGCACAATAAAAATAGCAAAGAAAATGATGCAGTACTTGGGTCTGCTTTATCTAGTAAGTCTTAAAAATGCAGTGTCAATACAAAATAGAAGGGAAAGTTACAGAAATGGAATAGTTACAAAATGCAACTAAATTCACTAAAGTAAACATTGGTGCAATTTGCTGATGTGATATTAAGCATCAGGAATACAAATGTAATGTAGGAATGACACTACATAAAAGTGGAAAACACCGAGAACAGAAAGATGCAATTCTGGCTGTGTTAATACTGGATTGATATCTGGTATTCAAGGGCACCCACAGGCAGGTGCAAGGGGGTGCACACTTGCACCCCCCTGGAACCTGCTGGCCGAGAAATTTTAACTTAAAAAAATAAGATTTTTTTTTAAAAGGGCATTCCTTTTTAAGATTTGCGTCCTGTTTTCATCTTCTGTCTGTGCGACAGATAGTTTACGTCTTTGTCCTTCGTGTCTACGGGGAATTTGAATTCCAGAGGATGTTCGGACTGTGGACAAATGTGGAAGTGAGTAGCATGGAAAATGATTCATGTAACTGTGGCTTTATAGGTGCCTGGAGCTCAGAAATGGAGGATGGGATGTTTTTTTTTTTTTAACAGGTGACTTGGTTTATTTACCTGTTCTGCCACAGATGACTCATCTGAGATGAGATAATCGAGAGTTCTCTAGCAGCTTTGTTTTCATCTAGCTATATATGAGAAACTGCCTTGTATCCCTAATTCTGTTTTCAGGAGCCATCTTGTTTTCACTTTGGTAGCCAAACAGGAGTGTTAGTGTACTGTACTTAATATGTGTTTTCCTTAATGAGGATGAGAAAGAACAAGATGCAACTGGCATCACTGGGAAACAGCAAGGCATAATTTTGAAGCTCAGATTAAAAAAAGATTTAACATGGAGTTGAAAGCTTTCAATTTATGAAAGCAAACACATTTGAAAATGACAATTTATCATCAGTTATTTTAAAGTGATTATTTATATTAACTGTATAGCACAGGGGTGAATGGTCCATTATATTTTAGAGAAATTAAGCCTTTGGCTTGTGCCCTTTCCAGGATGAGTAGAGAGGCTGCATCTACCTGTCTAAACTCCTGCTAGCATAGAGTCCATTAGAGAACTGGTAAAAAAGGTAGATACTTGGCTTCATCCAAAGAAAATATGATTTTTGAAAACAGTAAAAGAAGAGTGTTTTTCAGGTTTTACAGTTAGCACCTGAAGGACTAAGTATAATCTGGTCATATTGTTTGCAGAGTATTCATTGCAGTTAGTCATCTCTTTGTTGGAGACTATAAAGTATATAGAATGTTAAATGTTTTGTTTTCGGTGTAGGTGTGTTTTAAATAAAAGGCCTGTTATTACACAAGTTTAATTGTACTATTTGAAGTAAATGTAGGGTTTTTATAAGATGGTCAGTGTAGGGTTTTTGTAAGATTATCAGTGTTTTTATTAGAATTGTGACTTCAGATGGTCTATTGTGATCAGTGTACTACCGCAGTAAATAAACAAAATAAATAAACAGTGCTTGCTGCTAGATGATTTCTTGCTAACAAAGAAAAAAAAATTAAATTGGGATACAGTACATCTTGCTGAGGACAGGTACTTGGAACACGCACACAAATGGTACACAGAAACACACAGAATACACTACACTAATATTGCACACAGCTACACACACATCCCAACACACAGCCACACACACACACACATACAATGGTGGAACTTGGAGTTTTCCTAACCTTGTGATTTTGCAGTACCTGGCTTCTAGTAGCTCATCAGTTGATTCCTAGTTTTTAAAGCATCTTATGTTTTTAATTAATGTTAATCAAACATGGATTGTATATTTTTCTATGTATGTATGCATTTAAATAAATCTTTACATAAATAGACGTTTGTTCATAGTGTGTACTAGGCTAATTGCCCTGGAGCCTTAACAAGCCTAGCCCCAAACCTTTGCCCTGGCACCATGCCACCTGAAGTTAGTTCACAGGGTCTCTGTCCTGTAGGGCAACTGGAGTGATCCCTGGGGTAAACTTTCTGTTACTAATCCTCTCATCAAGATTTCTCTTGAAGTGGGCCAGCGAGGTGCTCTGCTTAACATGAATGGGAGGCTTATTCCAGACTATGGGCAGCCTTTGGGAGATGAACCTGTCCCTCCAGCATGTTCTGTTGATTGTGGTAATGAGGATGTGATCTCTGGAGCGTGTGGCATGAGGGGATTGGGATTTCTTTAAGTGTAGCATTTCAAGTAGGGCTGGGTCGGACATGACCTTGTAAGTCAAGCAGAGGTGACCTCTAAGTAGATAAGAGACTGAGAACAGCTGTAGTTTCTTGAGTCTGTCCATGTAGGACATGTTTTTGAGGCCCTGGATTCCTTTTGTGAGGTACTTTTGTGGCCTCTCCAGCTGTTGCAGGTGTCTGGTCTATGTGGTAATTTGTGAGAGCTGAGCTTTTACCAAAGGGAATGATAAAGCATTTTTGGCATTAAGCTTAAGGCCATGGTTCCAGCACTGGTCTTTGGTCTCAGAGAGACCCTTTTGTAGGATGTCTGCATCACTTGGGGAATTGATAACTCCTAGCTTGCAGACCTCAGTGAACTTGGTCAGCCAGAGTCCCTCTGTGTTGGCCTGGACTTCTAAGAAGTAGATGCCAAACAGGAGGGGGGCCAGGACTGAGCCCTGTGGGATTCCACTCGTGACTGTCCGACAGTCTGACTTGGAGTCCGTAACTTTCACTCTGTGGGTCTTGTCCATGAGCCAATTTACAACCCACCTAGTGCTATACAGAGTGATGTCTAGTTTGGGGAGTTTATCAATGATACCTGAATGGGGGAATGGTATCGAAGACTTGACCAGGTCAAAGTAGGCTGTATAGGTGTGTACATGTGTGTTTAAGAGTTTAAGAGGTGTGTGTGTGTGTGTGTGTGTGTGTGTGTGTGTGTGTATATATATATATATATATATATATATATATATATATATATATACACAGAGAGAGAGAGAGAACAAGACAGATAATACTATCTTGTCTAATTTTGTTGCCCAACTGTCAACTTGTTAAGGAGAAGAGATCCTATAACTGACTTTGTCTCCTAGTCGTATGAAATTAGAGGTACCTGATTTATCAACAAAAGATGAGAGCACCAAACTGGCAATATCGAACCTCGGCACACTCTCAAGTTCATTGTTTATTCTTTGCCTTAAATTACTTCTCATGCATAATTTGTGCTTTTTCTCTCAATACTTGTTGATAAGTAAAGAGAAAGAATTACTTTTTGGGACAAGTTGCGATGATGGCTGCCTTTGCTGGCTGGTTTCTTCTTGCCTGCTGTGCTCTGCTTCCTTGGTCAATGAAGGTGTGAAGAGAAACAGTATTTTGCTTCCGTGACTTGCCTGCAGGGCTGCTTGTTGATCAGTATATGATTTTCACCCTGACTATAACATAATTTTGCAAATTAATGTTTTATTAAGTGACACCTAATGCTCCTTACCTTACAGGCACAGATTACTGACAAAAACTGTGATGCAAGATTGTATAGGGATAAATCATGATCTACAAAGATCCTGCTATGACCTGGCTTTAATGCAATGCCCGATTTCTAGTTCATCACAAGTATTTTTTCCCTGAGTTAAAGGTTTCCACATAGACAATAACAGCATGGGGATTTTTAATTGACAGATCAGGTCCTCCATGGTGATGTGTGCCTTATGTATCAATCTTCTCTAGGGGATACTGGTCTACATGGACTACAGCTGCTGCATGAACTGAAAGTAATTCTCCTGATATGAGCATCTCGGACACCCTATGAAGCACAGGTTTTTATGCCTTGCTCAGTCTTCTATCTTCATTAATCTGTGTTCAACAAAACTACTTCAGATTGGTGATTCATATTCTCTCTGTATCCATATGCCCATACAATCTTGTTTATCCTTAGTGGCTTCTGTGGTTTATTTTAATATTAAATGTAGAAAAGCTTGATCAGATTGTCTGTTTACTTCCACCTCCACATTACTAGACATTGTGACTGACAGGGGACACCAGATAGTATGCTTCTCTGCTGCTGGGCCACTATTTTCTTGATAATTACTCTTTTTTTGTTTGTTTTTATCTTTTTTTTCATATATCCACTTGCAATATGCTTCTCGTTGATCCTGAAACTGTTTTTTTAGTGGAAGATACTTTGAAAACCGTTTCCATTTCAAACCTTGGAACTGGAGCAGAGGATTCAGCTGCTTAGCTATGAGTCTGCATACTGGAAGCATCTGAGGACTTCTTTGATCAGTTAGAAATACCTTTTGCTATAAGCTGTGAAAGACAAAAGGATTTCCTAACCATGAAAATGTGATGGCCAAACCTAAGGGGCTGTCCACCTAAGTGCCCATGTTTCCATGCCCTTTGCATTTTTAAGTGGTGGTTTACCTCTGCTGTAGGCTGGAGTTATGGGGTGCTTGTTAAATGCTGCAATGTTGTGCTTTTTGGAGTTGAACATGAACTGATATTTAGTGCACCAGCTATTAAGAAGTGTTAGCTCTTTCTTGAGTGCATAATGTCAGAGGGTAACTTGGCAATGGCTCCCAGCTTACAATCATATGTGCAATTTGTTAACCAAAGGTCCTCATTTAGTGAGTGGAGATCTGAGAAGTAGATGATGAATTGCATGATTTCCAGCACAGATCCTTGCAGAAGCCCACAGGATACCTTAATGTTCTCAGAGGATGCACCCAAACTCTTATTCTAGGAGTCTAGTCTCTAAGCCAGTTGGCAATCCACCTAACCTCATATGCGTCAATTTGGTGCTCCTTCAACTTGCTTATTCTATTTGCATGCTGTATGATATCAAATTACTTGGCAATGTGAAGGCACTCTGTGTGGACAGCTTGTCCACAATCTATAGACTGAGTAATCCTACCAAAGATGTGTGCAAGATTCATTAGCCAGAGTCTACCCTTGACAAAGTCAGACTGGCAGGGATTATGTCTGGTAAGATTTTTGACATCATAATTAATTAGATTAGTTATGATACATGGCTTTGCATATAAGACTCTTTAGGATGTGACAAGTTACGAGCAGTTTACAAATCATAAAACATTATCTTCTTCTCGTCTTACTGTATTTTTATTTATTTTTTTTATCAGTTAACATTAAGTAATGTGCATTCAGTTACAGAATAGTACCTGCACATATTTTTGACATGTGGGTATACAAGTATTCCCTGCAAAACCTGTATAGAGTCGGAGATAGCTTACATATTCTCCAAAGAAGGAACCCCAGCCAGGACCTATAATATAAGACCAGATACTGTTACAGAAGAACGCTAAATGCTACACTCCATGCCTATTCACCTTCATACATGCTCTAACTTCCTTTTTTACATGTTTAAAACACAGGCACATATATATCATAATATTCAGTTCATATGCATTTAATCTTTATGTCTAAGTCATTAAATATCACCCATTTGTTCATGACTAGTCTTAAAGAGGTTTTATTATTGTTCTTTTTATACTGAATTTATTCAATTAGTGTACAGTGCTTCTTTTAAGTCTTGCATTTCTTACATCATTATATCTTCTTTATAGCACCATGATATTTTATATGTCCTATGTATCACAAAAATCTTTATACTTCTGCCTTTTATAGGACTTAACTGTTATTAGATAGCAGTCATTGCCTTTTACCAATCAAATGTAGTGTACAAAAATAAAATTGCATGAAGTTTAGGAGATCTCCATTATTTATACGCATCAGTCTATTCACATGCATACACTTTTTCCTGCCATTATTTCTTAGTAGGTTTATTTCCATTACTGTACTTCTTTCTTATAGGTTACAAAACTGCTGGTAATTCATGCATGGACTTTACTGCCACCAGTGTTTTCCTGTTCTACTTCCAGAAATAACCGATTTTCAGTCAAGTGCATTCACTACCACACATACCTCTGTCCTCGCTATCCATTTATGTATTGCCAGAAGCCTTCACAAAATACACTTTATACACACAACCTTTACATCTGCAAGGCAGAGAAAATGATCTTACTTTATTATCTGAAATTATGAAGGCATCAGTTCATATTGGCATTACTTGCAGAGCCTTGCAAACCTTGTTACTTGATTATCTTTGCTCATGAACCTCCCTGTTTTCAACAATTTTGCTTCAGTGCCCATCCCTATCCATTTCCTTGCTTTTTTTTTCAGTAGCATACTTCATAATCAACAGGAAGTCCCATGCGCTGTAAGATGCATACATTGGCAGCTGATGACCTTAAAGCAAGAGGGTGGGATGGAGGTCATTGGAAGCACCTGAACTGGTGGAGCACTATTACAGAAGTTTAATGCTCGTCACCAGTTATCAAACAACTGAAGCAGTGATTTGTTTTCATCCATGGCTGGCTCAGTGTGCCCACTCATTTATAGCTACTTATCGACTGTATACATCTCATGTGCTTGACTGCAATCAACAAGACCAGCCTTAAATGAAAGAGAGACCTAGACAAAGGACTCTGTGGACAACCGGTTGTACACTACATCCCCTTACTCATCTCTTGTGGTCCACCCCTAGTGCACATTAGCTCTCCCTACACTTCCCACTTGCATTCTTCCCCTGTTTCCCCTCAATCCATACCCACACCATTTCTGATAGATTACTTCTTTCTTGCTTTTTCACATGTTGTCATACTTTCATTTTCCCTCTGAATCCTTTTAACAAATTCTAACTGACCATAATTCTACTGAAATTAATCTGGAGAATGCAACTCACTTAAGCTGGAGATACAGGAGCTGCCAGATGCCCAGAAGTCATGGGGTTCTAGATGCTTTAAGGCATAGCTCTCAATCAGTCAGAAAGAAATCTCAACAGAACGGGTGACAAATACAGACATAATCAGGGAAAAAATATTAATACCATTAACTTCAGACATTAACAAAAGGGAATGTGAATTTATATATTTATTAATATATTTTACACGTGTGTGTGTATATATATATATATATATATATATATATATATATATATATATATATTTATACACACACACACACACACCACACATATTATATACACACACATTTTCTTTTTTACTCAGTTTTTCAAATATTATAACATCTCCATAATATTTTATATATAACATTTTAAATAACTATATACAATTTTTATATCAATCTGACCTTTCAGTTGTATTCAGTGCATACAAATACAATATAGAATTATCACTTCAGTTATCAGAGTACCTCTGTTAATTATTGCAAAGTGTCTAACAAAGATGCAACTTCCATGAATTGTTGACCAATGGCCTAAGATAAATACTTAATTCTTTGATTTTGATTTCCATCAATGCTGAAGTTCCCAATAGAGTGTAGAAGTCTTCTAAAGTTGATGATGTATTTGAATTCCATCTTTTGGTTAGACATTTTCCTGAAATTGCAAGTATTGTCCATAAGTACATATTTGTTTTATTCAAGTGAGGACCTTCATTTAAATTCAACAGAATCAAAGCTTTAGATAAGTTGAAAGATTTATTGAATAAAGCTTGTAAAAAGTAATTAATACTATTCCAATATGATTTAATTTTACTACAGTCCTAAAAATGGGATTCCAGTTTGTTTTATATACCTCACATCTCAAACATATTCCATTTGTGGTGGAAATGATTTTATCTGGGGTTAAAAATGCTCTGTGTAAGTATTTCCAATTAAATATTTTCCATATTGTATAATAGATGTCTGGGTTACTGATACAATATTTGATTTAATTTCTTCTAACTGTAATAACTGACCTTTTGTTACAAACTGCCAATATGATGATTTAGGTGTTTTATATTTTATTAGTTATTTGTATAAATTTGAAACGCTATTTCATTTATTATAATTATTATATATAAATCCATACAGGCAATTTATAAGATTTGGCATATCTTTAAACAAAGAGTTGTTAATTATTCTGCATACTTTGTGGAGTTAACCAATCCTGTGATGGAATATTATAAGTAGTTTTTATCATTTGTAAGTCTAAAACTTTTAAATTTTTAATGCATTGAAACCAACATATAAATCCATTTTGTTCCCAAAAAGTAACTGTTTCTCTATATATTTTGTGGGGATAGTTCTTAGTTATGATGAATGGGGTTGAAAGGTCAATCCAAAGTTTCAAATCCATATTTGCATTAACAAGTTTGGTAAAGGAATTAAAATGATTAATCAAATGTGTCTTAGTTGGATTTGTAATATTATATTACATACTAACAATTAAAATGTATGAAGGTTTATTATCTTTGTCTAATATTTAGAACATATTTAGTAAATTAATCTCATTTATTGATATAATCTTTAATAATTCTTTCTAGTTGGAGTAATTATGGTTTATCCAATCTATAACAGTTTTGAATATGGATGCTTTTATATATGATTCAATATCTGAAAAGTTCAGTCCTCCTTGTTTCGATGGTCTAATGTGATGTGTTAGGGATATTCTATTTATTTTGGGGAACCACAGACATTTTAGTAGGCAAGAATTTATTTTTTTAAGGAAATATCTTCCAGGAAGCAACTGTATTGTTAATGCTACATATAGAATTTTAGGTAGCAAAACCACCGTTATTAATTGTAGTCTATCTTCAAAGGTTAACATTATTTTATTCCATTTTTCCACAAAGGTTTTGATTTTGCTGACAATATTTTTATAGCCTGTTAAAACCAACTCATTTAGATTTTTGCCTAACACAATTCCTAGATATTTTAGGGTATTGTTCTCCTATGATATGTTTTTCCTTGACTTGTATTTTTTTTTAATTTAAAAATAAAAATTTTGATTTTGATCTACTAAAATGAAGGACTGAAATCATATACAATTTCTCTCTCACTACTACCAACTCCTCTAAATACTCCCTAGAATTTGATAAGGTTAGTAATACATCATCAGTAAAGAGCACTGTTTTATAATTATCCTGGCCATATACCTCCACCCCTTTTATTTTTAAGTTGTTACATATTGAGGCTGCAAGTAATTCAATGGCCAAAGCAAATAGGTAACAGGAGATAGCCTTGTTTGGTGCATTATATTATATAAATAGATTCTGAGGTGAAAGTACCTAATTTAATATAAGCTAGATTATATATATATATATATATATATATATATATATATATATATATATATATATATATATATATATATATATATATATATATATATTTTTTTTTTTAAGAGTTGAACAAATTAAAGGAAGTCAAATAATGCTAGAATTTTAAATATATATTCCAATTTAAGGAGTCAAAGGCTTTCTCTATGTCTATCCAATTATGAGTGTTTATTTTCTTTATTTACATAATCTATAAGGGTGAGTATCCTTTTAATATTACCATGCATCTGTCTATTGTATATAAATCCAGTTTGATCATTATTTATTGTTTTGGATAGTGGTATTTTCATTCAATTGGCTAAAATTGATATATTTTATAATCATTATTTAGTAATGATATAGGCTTATATGAGGTACAAAGATTCTGTGTTTTATTAACTTTTAAGACTGGACTGATTAAAGAATATTTACAAGAGGGTGGAATTATTGCATCGGACTGAATTTCTAATAAAATTTAATGAAAAAGACAAATTATCTGTGAGGAGAAAAATTTATATATTTCCATAATTATACCATCTATTCCTGGTGCTTTGTTTTACCTTCTTTTTTCTTGTCAATTTCTTTGTAGGATATAGGTTTTTGTAGGATATAGGTTTTTGCAGATCTAAATTTTAGATTTTCTAGATTTTTTTTTGTACTGATGAGATTTGTATCCAAATTTAATTGATCAGTTTCTAAATTTTCTTTTTTAAAATGTTCCATGTAGTGATATCAAAATGCAAGGATGTCTCCTATATCCGATATAGCAGATACTTCCTTCCTTTTCTTTACATGGTAAATATTATTAATGTTATTTGCTTTGGAATGCATTTGAATTCTTGTGGATAAATTATATAAGTATATGGGGGAGGTGGCCAATGAATTTACTTTTAATTTTTCTAAGGCACGACTGGTTTTGTGTGCTAGAATTTCATTACATTTTTATTTAGTTCCTCTATTTTCTTTTTAATTACTACACAAGTGATTTTTTTCGGGCTTTCCTGGAAAACGATTGGTTTGCAAATCTAGTAATTCAGAGTCCCACTCTCTAACTTTGGTTTTATATCAGCTAAGGGTTTTACCAAATATATAAGCATTTAATGAATCCATACCATGACTCTACTGATTTCCACTGTATAATTAATTTCTAGAAAAAATGCAATTCTAACAACAACCAAGGTTTGATTTCTTTAATTTTTGTGATATATAATGGTATTCTAGAGGAAAAGATTAATGGTTTGAACTCAGTTTGAAATTTCAAAATCAGAGAGTCATGGTCTGAAAAAGTGCATGGAGCAATTGAGAAATTGATGATTTTTGTTTGTAAATCTTGAACAAATATTTTATCTATTTTAGTTGGAGTCCTATATCAGTCATCTTGATGGGAGAGCAATAAAGACTTATCCTCTTTCATCTTACATGTATATATTAAATGATTCCAGCCATTTTTTTTAAGATTTTGAAATAGAAGTTGTAAGAAAAGGTCTCTTGTTGGTAGTTTCAGAAGCATCTACAATACAATTAAAGTCTCCTCCCATTATTAAATTACCTTTATAATTATTAGAAATAAAATCTAAGTGTTTTCAACCATTCTTATTCCAATACCTGGGAACCAGTATAGATTTGCTAGAGTCCATATTCTACTATTAAATTTAACTATTACAAAAGCTATGAGACCCTCTTTGTCTTTATATTTATAATTTCTGGGATGACAATATTCTTTCTCCAAAGACTTGATACTCCTTTTGTCTTTTTTTTATAGGAGGATTGAGCTAAGATCATATATTCCTTAGGGGTCCACGTAAATCTATAATTTATTTTTAAAATGCATTTCATGAAGAAAGACTACATGTGCCTTATTAAGTTTGACCTTTTGCTTGAATTATTTAAGCCACTGGTATTTAAAGATAATAAAGTTAAATCCATATCAAATTATTGATTTTTTATTATTATAGCTATTGAACAGTTTCCTCTGATAACAAAAGTTATGTTTGTGTATAAAATTTTAGAAGAGATTGTCTGTCTCGATTCTTTTATGAACTTTAGTCAGACTTTAAAAGAGTAATCTTATATAACATTAAGATTAAAATGACAACTATTAGTTTATGTAAATTCCCCTCGACATGGAATAAAAGTCATTCCTAATATAACAGATAAAGATAGAGCTATTAGATTATCACTCATACTTTTAACCATCAATAACAACTGAGGTCCATAAACTAAACTATTGTATGGAGAATACTTCATAAAAGCAACATGAAATTTTGACTTATTTTGTTTATCAGGGTATACTTCTTTAGTAGTATAATCAACAATTTTATTACACTAGGAAATACCTGATAGATAATTACATATATGAATTCTCAAAACATACTGTATATTTACATTGAAATGAAATATTTAATATAAATCAAGAAGGAATGCCATTATACTATGTTTATTACTATTGATAATTTATATATGCTTAAGGATGTGTCTACTTCTCTTTACTATTCTTATTCAGTTCAATGGTTATATAATGCTCAACTTTTTATGATAATATATTCGTTGACTTTACATGTGTACACAAGTAATTAGAATTCAGTATTTATTATGGACAAGCTTGACAAGCTTGATATGTTAATTTTTTTAAAGTATTCATATCCCCTTATAGATGCACTATGAAATTCTGAGAAGAAACAATTTATGTTGGGCTAGTGAAACAAAAGCTTAGGTAATTATTTAAATAAAAACAATAATCATTTACTAAGCTCAGTATAAAACTGCGGTATACATTACGCTCTATTATCCCAATTCAAGTTAAGTTGCTAAGGTTTCATAGCAGTTTCAGGCATCAAGATTCAGGATTTGCTTGAATGTATAACTGAAGTAACATTTACTAAAAAGAAACCACTGGTTCACTGAGATTCAAACTACTGGTATGCTGCTGGCATTTGCCTCTAATTTCTTAGACATGGAGTAAAATCTTTACAGTCCATTTAAGTCATATCATCAGCACATTTTTCACTACAGGGAAGTTTAGGTTATGAAGGTATTGACAAGGAAACCTTGGTTGAATGGGAATGCTGTATGAAAGGAGAAATCTCTTTCTGTAATAAAGCTGTTTGTGAATAATAAACCCTTCACTGAGATACTAAAAATGTTATGGGCCTGCTACAGCTTATCAGTCATATATCAATCCTAAAGTTGAACACTAAATTATGCAATTTCAATCATATAAGCTTAGCATCATTATTTACCAATAAAGTATTTACAACTTGTAAAAAAAATCTATGCAGATATTTAATTAATATACATGTTAAGCAAAACATTTAATTAATTCCTCATTTATATAAAGCCTTCATATTTAAATCCAAGATCTCTTCTTTCTGTCTCAAATAAGGTTTTTAGTATAAGACAGGTACTAGTATATGTTCTCTACTGACTTTTTTATGATAAGAAATGACATATCACATGTAAGACATCACTTGAAATAAATATACACCTTTATAACCATTTCAGATAAGTATACAAACTGCTGTCTCAGTTATGAGGATATGCCTTACAGAGGTCTGTATGGAACTTGTTCTGTAAAAGAGTTAAGCTCTACCTTGTATAAATATATGGCAATGAAGAGGCAAAAAAAAAATCATATTTCAACAAATGTTTCAGAATCTTACAGAATGAATGACTGCTCTTTTTAAGAGTAAGATGTTATTTGTTTGTTTAATTTGTTACTATTTTAAGAGCCATAAGATGAGACAACCAGGACACAAGTGCTTGTTTTCTGGTATCACAAACTATAGGTCTGTTTTTTGAAATTTCCTCAAAACTACAGGCTGCAAGAGGAAGTTGAAATAATCAAATGCAGTGTTACATCATTTGAACCATTTGTAGCTGGTTAATGAGCTTTAAATTTCCAAATTGTTTCCACATTTATATGCATTGTTCTCAACAATCTAACATGGAGCAGTCTGTTACACCAGTGATCTAATAAACCAGAAGAATGAAAAAAATTAATCACTTGTCTTTTTCTTATCAATTTTTAAAAGTCCTAATTGTCTACAAACTAACCACTAGTGAGCATGCATAGTTAAGTTTCCTACTTTTGTTGATGTTGGAAGCATAGTAACAGAAAAATTTCAGCTGCAACATTCTCTCCAGCACAGTGAGGCAAGTGTACATATTTTCCTTAGATCATCACTTCTACAGAAGATCAACCAAAAGTTTTTATTCATTAATATAAAGTTGGAATTCCCTCACATTATAAAAAAGTTGTGTGTAAATGATTTGGCTGGGTGTTTATAAAGCATAACCGAAGATGGTAGAAATGTATCATTATATAATCATTTTTCGCATAAAAGTGAAGTGTGTATATTATAAGCATTCATTTTAGACAGCAGCAGAATCAGAAAATTTATTTTCTCCTAGTTCCCAGTTTCAAACTTATTAAAAGTTAAGCATTTGAGATTTTTTTTAACGTCTAACTGCTGAGATTCACCTCTGCTGCTCTGCTGAGATGTTAAGAGATAACGTCATTGTTTTTCATTACCATGAGAACCAGCATTGTAACAGATTCTACTAGGCAGTTAATGTAAGTTAATACACACATACATTTTCTGAAGTAAAACAAGTCTGTAGTACCTGTCATTAATTTATCAAATGTAGTTCACAACCTTTTCTTCAAAGTTCCTGTTTGCATAAATCCTATCTGGGAATAGTGCAGGCTTTCCTCTCTCGCCAAGATGAAACAGTTGCATTCCATGTACCCTCCTGGTATTAGATTTTGATTAAAGTAAAAGTAAAAATGGCAAGATGCATATATTCTACAGCTAAAAAAATTTGTGAGAAGAAACCGAAGCACATGGATAAAACCTACAAAGAGAGAGGGAATGTATGCAGACTCCACACAGAGGGAATAATACTCAAATCTCAACTGGAGAACCAAACACTTTTAAAAAGGAGATGTTACTCAATGAGACAACTGGGACGATTATCAGATGTTTTCACATACATCCTGCCTAGACTGACACAGGAGGCAATTTAAGTATAATGCTGATGTAAAAATATGACGGAATGTGACAAAATAATGACCAACTCACTACATTGCAAATCCTTCTCCCACACCCAGTCATTTTCATCATAGATAATCCCTAAGCTCATTACAGCTGCTTTAAACATGCACACTTGAGATATCAGATAGTCTTAAAACAGTCACATGCTGGCTTCACCCAAATGCATATTACTCTGCAAAGCTATGATAATGACCTTTTAACCTAAATGAATAGCAATCACTTTCCTCCATAGACAGCCTCTATACCCATTAATTAAAGCCAATTTTATTGTCTATATACAACTCCGATATTAAAATATAATAAAATAAAAAGTAATTACTGGCCAGAGTAATTTATTTTAAATCAATCACTTACACACACAAAACACACACGCAATCATAATCCCAGCCACTTGTCGAAATGAGATTGTATACCTCACGTATTTGGAGGCTTCAAATGAATGAATACTTACATAAAAACTACCCCACGGGAATTTATCTTCTCAGCTTCTCAAAGAATAGTGTGCAACCAGCCCATGCATCTCAGCCTCTAATCTCAAGAATCATAGAGAAACAATAAATAATAGTGGACAAAGGACCAAAATCAGGAACAGATATTGCCTTTATATACGTTTTCTTGAATAAAAAGCTTTGCTTTAATTTTTTTTTTTTTTTTTTTTAAGGCTATTATGTTTGGAACTCGAGTATTGGTTATCCTTATTTATGGACTGCAACCTTCTTTAATTTGCTTAAATAAAATATATAAGCTTTACAAGGAATAGACCATAATATGATGCAAAACATCACAGACATTTTATGTAAAATTAGGTACAGCTGAGAATATCTTCTCCCCCAACACATGCATACACACACACAAACAGCTATGACAATCAATTGCAGGCAGATGAGAGCATGTATGTCCCCACACACACATACACACACACACATGCGTGTATAACACACACACACGTGCAAACTTATTATATCCACTTGTATGACTAAGTGTATATCTCAGGTCTTCAGTTTTGAGGTAATGAATGCAATACAAGAACAACTTCCAAACAAGAATTTATGTTCAACTCACAAATTTTAGATAACAGTGAGCAACTAATTGTAGCCCCCCCCCACACACACACACACACATTTCCTACACAGATATCACTCAACATCTCACCTCATGAGGCAAATCAGAGAGAGTTAAAAAAATATATATACATATAGGTTCATAGGTTCATGGGTGGGTACTAGGCTATCTGCCTGAAGGCATTTATAAGCCTAGCTAGAATGTGTTGGCTTTCGCCACCCCCTTAGATTAGTTCCCTGTGCCTCTGTCAAGCAGAGCCACTGAAGTGATCCCTGAGGTAAACTTTCTGTTTCCCATCCACTCGTCAAGGTTTCTTTTGAAGAGTGTTAGCAAGGAGCTCTGCCTAATCTAGATTGGGATCTTGTTCTAAAGCATCGGAAGTCTATGGGACAGGAATCTATCCCTCCAGCATGTCCTATTTATTGTTGTGGTGAGGTTTAGATCCCTAGAGCATGTGGCTCGAGGGGATAAGGTTTTCTTCAGGTGGAGCATGTCCATCAATTCTGGGTTGTACATGGACTTATATGTCAGGCACAGATCACCTCTGAGTAGGCGGTATGCGACCCAAGTACAACTGGAGTTTCTTCAGTCAAGCTGCATAGGGCATCTGTTTGAGGCCATTGATCCTCTTGGTGAGGTACTTCTGTGGTCTTTTCGGCTGTTGCAGGTGCCTTGTAAGGTACAGCCCAAATGGGGCATTGTACTCTAAGATGAGTCTGATGAGTGATGAGTAGAGGGGCACAATGACCTCTTTTGATCTGGATGCAAACCCTTTTGTGATTAGGTGGGCCACATAGAAGGATTTTCTAACCACTTTGGCAATGTGATTATCAAAGGTGAGATTACTATCTACTTGGGTCCCCAGATCACTTATTACATCTTCCATATTTAGGGGACTACCACCTATGTGGTAGTTTGTGGGTACTTTGTTTTTTTCCAAAGGTGATGACTATGCACTTTTTAGCATTTAGCTTGAGGCTATGATTTTGACACCAGGTATCCATCTCAGTGAGACCCTTTTGGAGGATGTCTGTGTCAGCTGGAGAGTCAATTATAGCCCCTAGTTTACAGTCGTCTGCGAACTTGGTCACCCATAGTCCTCCTGTGCTTGCCTGTACCTCTGAGACATATATGCCGAACAGGAGGGGTCCTAGGAATGAGCCCTGGGGAATGCCACTTGTAACCGGTTTAGAGTCGGACCTAGCTCCCACAACTCTCACCATGTGGGTTCTGTCCATGAGCCAGCTGGCAACCCATCTTGTGACGTAGGGGTTTATGTTCAGGCTGGTGAGCTGGTCTATAATACCAGAATGGTGAATGGTGTTGAAGGCCTTAGCGAGGTCTAGGTAGGCTGTGTGTACCACCTTTCCCTTGTCTATGGCCTTGGTAACGGTCTCAAAGAAGTCCACCAGGTTTAGGAGGCATGATCTGCCCTTAAAGTCAAACTGCGTAGGGTCCAGTGTTTGGAGGTTCCCAATGTCTCTGTTAATGATATCCATGATGATGTGCTCCATATCCTTGCAGACCAAGCTAGTCAGACTTATAGGGAGATAGTTCCCAGGGTCTGTTGTGGCTCCACCTTTGTGGAGCAGAATAACCGTTGCTGTGTGCCACTCTATGGGCATGTAGCCTGTGAAGAGGCTGAGTTTGAACAGTGTATTTAGGTGAGGGGTTCGTTTGTCTTTGAGCTCGTGTAGGATGCAGCCTGGGACACGTTCCAGTCCCATTAATGCTGTGTTTTTGGCTTTGGAGAGGGTTGTTTTAACCTGAGTGTCTGTGATTTCAGGGACTCTACATTCTTCTGGTATGGTTATGGGCCCTTTTGGGGGTGAGAGGGGGGTGAAGTTTGCACTGAACCTGTCTGCCAGAATGTTGGCGATATTGGTCACTTCAGTCTATTCCGTGCCATTTTGCACAAACTCCGAGCAGATCTGAGTACTGCCACTTAGATTCTTGACATAGCTAAAGAATGCCTTGTGGTTAACTTTGGAGTCCTTGGCAATTTTTCTTTCAAAGCTCGCCTTGGATGATTTTATGAGGAATTGTAGTTTCTTGCTGATACTGATCAGGGATCCCTTCCCTTCTTGGGATTTTACTCTTTTCTGTACTATTTTCCTCCTTCTATTGTATAGCTTGTTTATGGCAGGAGTCCACCAGACTTATTTCCATTTCTTGGATGATTGAGACTTGGTTTTCCTTGGGATGGCACGATCCATGCATTCTTGTAGCTGCCCGTAGAATGCATTAGTAAAGGATTTTGCAGCTTGGACAGTGTTATTCTTCAGCATGGGGGGCTTTGAAACTTTCCACCTTGGTCTTAAGTAACGTGAAGTTTGCTTTTGAAGAGTTTTTCACGGTGGCTTTCTTGTCCAGGGGTGGGGGCAGAATATGGATATCCAAAGTGATTTGTTTATGGTCAGATCTAACCAGCGAGGGGTTGACCTCTGGTGTGGAACACCAGTCGCCCATGTTAGTGATGACCAGGTCCAATATGTTGTCACCTATGGTGGTAGTGTTGACCAGTTGAAACAGGGTGTTTTAGTTTATAAATTCTAGGTAAAGTTGGGCAAGGGAGTTAGTACTTTAGTAGTTCTCCCAGTTAATGTTTGGGTGATTGAAATCACCCAATATTAGGGTGATTGTTAGGACCTTTATATTTTCCAGTGTTTCCAGAAATGCGGAATGGGGGGTCCTGGGACATGGTGGGTGATCTGTAGCAAGCTACAATTTGAATTGCAGTTTTGCCCATTGTTAGTTGCATGTGGATGATCCTTGAAGCATCGTGCTGTGACACTAACCTGGAGGTATGGGTATCCTTGATGAATATGGATATGCCCCCACCTTTTATATTTTGGTTTGAGTTCTGTGGCCGAAATGTATGGTACGAATTGTAGCCTGGTAGTGCTGAGGTGCGCTCTGGAGTCTTAAACCAGGTTTCTGTTACTGCACATATATCGATTTTCTCCATACTGAGGAGTGCCTCGAGTGTGTGCATTTGGAGGTTTAGACTTCTGGCATTGAGTAGCATTATCCTCAGTTTTTTGTGTGTGCTATTTACGGCTTTGGGATTGTCTTTTGAGCCTTGCCTAAAACAGACACTATGGGCATGGCAAGAGCCTTGTCAAGTATTTGAAAGCCTAAGGGTGACAGGTGCAAGCCATCTCTAGCGAAGCAGCGTGGCTTGTCAAGCATGTCATCCCAGGCAGACACTAGA
>NC_056748.1:683504629-683534629 GCF_019279795.1 Protopterus annectens
GGAGACTTTGTGGAGCCGGGAATAGTTTTACCTTAGCTAACCAGCGCTGCCCAGCGTGCAAAAGTGGGCAAATATGGTATTTATAGCAGGGAAATGAAAGAGAGAAATTAGCCCAAAATGGCGAATAAAATACTAATTTCTGAGCTGAAATCACTCCTCCAGGGACAGATAGACTGCTCAAAGCTACCCTCTCTCACAGGTGAACAGAGAAACTTCCTTCTATACAAGTAAGGTATGGGCAAACACAGAGATTTGTAACACAGCCCTGAATTCAGTACTAACTTGAAAACTGGACTATACTAGCTTAGAAAGGTGGGAAACAAGTATATATATATATATATATATATATATATTTTTTTTTTTTTTTATACACTCATATGTGTGTATATACACAGACACATATATATATATATATATATATATATCATGAGGGGCATGGGACAAAAATGAGGGCCACATATCTTTATAGGTTTCAGAAGTTGCTAGAACAACATGCTTTCCAACAGCACAATTTTGCCAGTCTGTTGCATCTGAAATACAAATAAATTATTAAGTGACTGTAATGCATACTAATCAACCACTTGGCTCAAGAAATCAGTACAATGCCAATAATAATGATGGAAAGACAAAGGTCCAGAATGAGTATGGATTTTAAATATTGGTCAAATAAACTTAGAAGGGTGCTAGAACAGCAGTATTGGCATCATCAATAAATTTTCTGAAGCTAGTTAAGTCAAACTCAATTGTTCCATTATTTAAAGATTTCAATCCTCACTGATTTTCCAGAAAATCATATATTTTAAGAAACTTGATGAGGTAGAACTCTGGACGAATTGAAATGCAGGGTGTGTGTGTGTATATGTGTATATATATATATATATATATATATATATATATATATATATAAACATAATGTAAAGTAAATAAAGTTTGTTCATGTGCTTGCACCTCCTCTCATTTATAATTCTCCACTTCCCACCCTCATTCCCTCCCACCCCCCATATCATCTGAATTATATTCATACCTCCCACACCCTCTTACCAATTAGCCAATCAACCTCCACTCTTATCAACCCCAACCCCTCCCACTTTCTTACATCTCCATTCAACCTTCCCATATATCACCTCTCTTCTCCTTTCAACTTATTAACCTCCCTATTACACATTCTACCATGATTTATACTCATTCTGTATTTACTCCTATCCTATCTAGGTCTGCTTTTTCTAGCATCCACAATAACCTCCTTTACATCACTTAGCATTACACTGCATTAATCATCAATGGTTCCCCTGTACTCTAACTCTGAATTGATCAACCCAAACATTATCATCTCTACCCATCTTTTCATAACAAGTACTGCTCTTCTCTCTACTGTCAGACATGTCCCCCTCCCAAATACCTGTATCCTCCTCCGTTAAATACATTTGGCTGCATGAAACACTTTGATATCTGCTGCTCCTCTTCCTAATTAAAGTCAAATTGTGCAAAGATATCCATTTTAACCCAGGTCCACACACCCATATTCCACTACTCTAACATCAGCCACAATCCACCCTATACTAAATCCAACAAATCTGACCTTCTTCTAATCAACCTCAACCTACGAAGTATACTTAATAAATTTCATGATTTCTAGGCTGCCATTCATTTCTTCTCCCAAGGTATTGCTATTGTAACTGAAACCTGGCTCAAGCCACACATTAATGATAAAGACTATATCATCATCCAATTCAAGAGAACCAAAAAATGGGGTGGGGGTGTAGCTATCTATTCCAAAGATACCATCAACTTGGAACAAATTAACTGCATCCCTCCAGCCCTCCCCAACTTTTATCCTTAGAAAGAAACTTCACCTCCCCAAGAATATCAACTTCAAATTCATTTGCAACAAAAAAAAAAACTTCACTGCCTCTTTTTTACCTCACTTCTCCAGCATTATGACTGGAGCCCTCTAAAAACCCTTCAGCTAAATCTTGCAGTCCAATATTTCAATGATTCTTTCCTGAATATACTAGATAGCTGAGCTACCATCAGGAAAATCCATACCAAATCCAAACATCTGCCTTGATAATCAGGAAACTCCAAAACATTACTAAAACAACGTGATAAAGCCTGGACAACCTACCACCAAACTAAAAATGCAACAGACCTTCTTGAATTTAAGCAACTATGTAATCAAGCCAAAAACAGATTTTACTAGATAAAATATCTTTCTTCCTTAACTCGTAGCAGAAGCATGCACATAACCCAGTAAAATTCTGGCAAAGCTTCATCCACCTCCTAAAGCCCAGCATATCTTCCACCCCATCCCAAACCATCTCAAACATATCTGATAGTCTAGCTTCTCAATTCAACTCGCATTTCATCAACTCCATAACATCCCTCTTACAAAATAACTCAAATGTACCATTATCCATTCCAAATCCCTCCGATTCCCCCAGCTCTTTCTCATCACCTATCCAGATTTTTAATATTGCGCTTAGAAACTTAGACATTTTCAAAATAACAGTTGTTGTTCACATGTGTAACAATGTAGGTATTGCCAGCTATGCCAGGAGAAGCAACGCAGTGGATGTGTAACATATGCCAGCACAACTGCTGGAATTTGTAACAATTATACATTTGACAACTGAGTCAATTTTGTAAAAGTATTGTAAACTGTGGGTAAAATGCGAAATGTTTTGTAAAGGGTAACATGCATAAACTGTTTTGCTGTACAGAAAGAAATATACATGCATAGAAACGAAGTGCATGTTTTAACAGATGATACGGAAGAAAATATGGTTATCTCAAATAAAAATGTTCCAAGTAAATTACTGAGCCTAGCCATAAAGATGGCCATGTACAGTCCTCAATGAAGCCAGAGACAAAATTGTACTAGGAAGCTCTGCATTGTCATTGGGTGAATAATTGCAGGAGGTGGAGTTTTAAAATTTTGTTTATGATTCCAGGAGCTGCAGAGATTTTGTGAGATTCTGTTGTATTATTGCACGAGTGTTAAATCTGGCAGATTAATAGCGGATTCATGTGAACCAGAAGTCAGATGACCAATGTATGTGCTGTCATTCTGTAATCCATCATGAAACATGTTTAATACAAGGTGAGACTGAAGTCTCAGAGCACTCTGTTTTTGTAACCAGACAAAGAATCTTTATCTTGCCTCTAAGTAAGTAACCAAGGAATAATAATTCTTTGTATCTGTCAAAAAAAAAGTAAGATTAGTTGAGAACTGTTTATCTGTAACCAAGTGAACCTGTCCACCTGTGTTTATTTTTAATATTTCCTGTGACTGACACTCATGTTTATTGTACACAGATATTTAGTACTTTCATGTTCTTTTATTATTAAATATATTTAAACTTTTCACTGTGGCTTGTTCTTTAGAGAATGTTTTAACTTTTGAGAGTACCTATATTTACTGGTGACACTGGCACTCCTGAAAGCTAGACTGTTTGGTCAACATTATCATGTGTATTTTAAATTTCACTCAATATAATTGGGTACTTGCAAGGGCCTTACAAAGTAAAAAAATGTAAAAGTAGTTGGCTTTGGGTGTCTGGTAGCAGTGTAACTGCCTTATAGTCTCAGCAGAATTGGGCACAGCTAGTAAATCTGTCAGCCTTTCCCAGATGTGTGTGTGCGTGTGTGTGTGTGTGTGTGTGTGTGTATATCCAGGGACAGGGAAGCACTGGTTTCACAGACAGGGTGTTGGAGGACATGGCTTGGACACTTGGCTGCGGTGTCAACCCCTATAACTGTACCAGTGGGGACTCTTCTTGAGGACCTGGAGGAGAAGAAATTCAGACTGGGACTGTGTTCCCTCTGTACTCTTAAGTGAATTTGTGCTTGATGCAGAGAAATGCATCTGGAAATACTGGGTGTATCCATTTTTGTTTCAAGTAACTGTCTATCTACAGTGCCAGGGATGAGGATTTAGGCTCTATGATTACTTGCCCAGAGAAGGGACGTCACAACATGTATTTTTCTGGGGTATATAAAGTATGAAACTGAAATGTGTGTCATTATTTAGTGGACTTCAACCCTCAGCAATTTGCTAGGAAAAAAAAAAATATGAGGAACAGACCAAAAATGTGAGATAAAAATCTGTTAAATTGAGAGGAACATGCTGTATCTTTGTGATACAATGTAGCAGAAGAAAGCAACAACTTTAACAGCATAAGAACATTAATATGTGATCCAGACTGCAATGAAGAAATGACACAAACTGTTTCAGCAAAAATGAAAAAGAGCTAATCTGGCTCTGTAGCATAGATCGTCTCCATCCAGACTGTGACCCATGTGACTGTGGTCCTATTTGTAGCTCTGGTACTGTAGGAGGCAAGCAATGAGAGTTAGTAGTGAAGTGGTGTGGTCCACTCCACTCTGTCATAGGCAGTGAGGAAAGTACAGTTTTGTACCTACCATAAATGTAGATGTTCGAGGATCCACATTGCTGCAGTCCTAACCATTGGGTAGTCCGGTGTCCAGTCGGCCCGAATACCAAAGTATATGGCTGACGTCGGTCAGGGCGCATTAGACTGACGTCAGGGTACTAATGCGCATGACCGACGTCATATCCTCAGTCTTTTCTTGCCCCGAGACGTCAAAGACCCCAGAAAAGATGGGCGTCAAAACCAAACTCCCAAAGTCACCTAAACAAAAATATATATACGTCAATACATACACAACAAAATATAACCTCACCTACTACACAAAATCCACCCTCAAAACAGAGGAAGGAGGGAGGGTAATTGATCGGCAGCAATGCGAACCCCTAACATCTGCTATGCAGGGTACAAACTAAAATCTACGTTCCTTCATCCATTGCTGCAGTCCTAACCATTGGGTAGAACCTGCACAGAGGTAAGGGATACTGGCAAATCATAAGGAAGCTATGAAAGCCGATACGCCTTCTGCGCAAAACCAAGTTTCCAGATTCCAGAGCAGAGGAAGGTATAATGCTTTAGAGAAAGCAGCGCACTGAACTCCAGCCGTACTAAAATATCCTTAGCTGCCACCCCCAGAAATGCCGTAGCGGCAGTAGCCCATGAATGAGGCCTAATCCCAGCCATGATGGGAATAACAAAATGTACGCAACACCCAATCCACCTAGAAATAGTTTGTTTAATATTGCGCTTGCCCTTTGAACTCGAAGCAAAAGAAACGCACAACTGCTGAGACTGCCTTAAACTTTTAGTCCTGCTCAAATAATAACGCAATAGCCTGTGTACATCTAAAGTGTGCAAAATCTTTTCCCCTTTATTTTGGGGATCTGCATAAAAGGTAGGCAAATGAATAGTTTGGTTTAAAGCCACACTAGAAACCACCTTAGGCATAAAGGAAGGATTAGTACGTAAAGATACCCTATCCTTATGAAAATCAAAAAGGCTCCACTGCCATAAGGGCCTGCAACTCAGAAACCCTTCTTGCAGAAGTAATGGCCAACAAAAAGCAGTCTTCCATGACAAGTATTTCAATTCAGCAGTAGCCGAGGCTCAAAAGGTTGTAGAGTAAGTTTCTCCAACACAAAATTGAGATCCCAAGCAGGAGTAGGAGCTCTACCTGGGGGTCTTATATTCTTTGCCCCTCTAAGAAATTGCTTGAACAAAGGATGCGAAAACAATGGTGGGTCACAATCATAGTGAGCTGAAATTGCTGCAGCATGAATCTTAATGGAAGAGAAAGACAAACCTTTGTCCAATAACTCAGTAAGATATTGAAGAGCCACACTCAAATTAGGCTCAGAAATCTCCAAATTGTTTGCTGCACTCCAAAACAAAAATCTCTTCCATTTTTCTGCGTACACTTTCCTTGTACTAGGTCTTCTGGCTTCCATAATCACATTTAAAACTTGTTGAGGAAGCTGAGACCTGCTGTCTTTCAAAACAGAATATGCCAGGCTGTTAGATGGAGAGTGAAGCTTGACATTGAGCAGATGACCGTCCCTCTGAGACAACAGGTGTGGAATCAAAGGTAAAGGCCATGGAGGCTTCCTTACCAGACTCCTTAGTAATGGGTACCAGTGCTGCCGAGGCCAATCTGGAGCTATTAAAATCATCCTTGGCTTGTCTTGTCTGACCTTTAGAAGCACCTTTGGAAGAAGAGGCAGAGGTGGAAAGGCATACACATGAAGATTTTTCCAACTGAAAGAAAGAGCATCTACTTTCCAAGCTGTGTGATGAAACCTTTGTGCAAAACTTTGGCAGCTGGTGGTTTAGTGGAGAAGCGAACAGATCTATGTCTGGAGTTCCCCATGACACTGTCAATTTTGAAATACATGAAGATCCAGTTTCCACTCGTGGGGATCCATGATTTGTCTGCTTAACACATCTGCTAAGGAGTTCTGTGCTCCGGCAGAAACCTTGCCTGAAGAGTTAGTTGCAGCTGAGCACAGTCTCCCATAAAATCATTGCTTGCCTGCACAATGGGTAAGAATGTGTTCCCCCTTGTTTGTTGATGTACCACATGACAGTTGTGTTGTCTGTTAGAATCAACACCTGCCCTGGAAGAAGTAACTCCTTGAAAGCCATTAATGCAAACTGGACTGCTAACATCTCTTCATGTTGATATGTAGATGCTGTAGTCTGGCAGGCCACTTGTCTTGTATCCACTTTCCATTTAGATGAGCTCCCCAAGCAACATCTGAGGCATCTGTCGTTAGAATCTGACTTGCCTCTGGCCGGGTCACAGAGAGTCCCTTGTTTAGGTGACATTCCTGAGCCCACCACAAAAATTCCTTTTGAATGCAAGGTATTATTTGAATGACAGTGTCCAAATCCTGGCAGTGCTGTGTCCATACATTTTGAGATACCATTGTAGCTTCCTCATATGCAGTTTGGCATTGGGAAGCACCAGAATACAAGATGCCATGAACCCTAAGGCTTGAAGGACTGTCCTTGCAGTCAGCCCGGACTGAAGAGATAGTTGATGGAAGTAACTGGAAAGATTCTTTTGTTTGTCCGGGGTTAAAAAGGCCATCTGGGCTGCTGTATTCAGTCTCACACCCAGAAAGCACATGTCTTGAGAGGGTACTAGACTGGACTTTATTTCGTTCACAGAATACCCTAGGCATCTTAGCACTGCTATGACAAATTCCAGATGCTGTAGAAGGTCTTCCTTTTCTTGAGCCAGAATCAGGCAGTCGTCCAAGTAAGGATAGATTTGATTCCGTTTTATCCTGAAGTAACCTATCACTGGAGCCAGAACCTTTGTGAATACTCTGGCGCAGTAGATAAGCCAAAGGGCAATGCAGAGAACTGATAATGAGAATTTCCAGCTCGAAAACGCAGATACTTCCTGCAACTTAGTCCGATAGGCACATGAAGGTAAGCTTCCTTGAGATCTAAAGTTACCATCCAGTGATCTTTGCCCAGCAGAGGTAAAAGCTGTTGTAACGTCAACATTTTGAACTTGGGAATGTCCAGATAAGTGTTGAGGATAGATAAATCCAAAATTGGTCTCCACGTGTTCCCCTTCTTCGGTACTAGGAACAGGCGAGAATAAAATCCTAGGCCCCTTTCTGGCACAGGAACTGCTGAATGGCCCCTATTTGGAGCAACAGAGAAATTTGCTTGTGAGCCTCTGTCTTTGAAGAGGAGGAATGTCTGGCATGCCTTTGAAAGGAGGCAAGGTATGGAAATAAAACCTGTAACCGTGGTGAATGATATCCAGAACCCATCTGTCTTGGGTAATTAAATCCCAATTTTCTTTGAAAGAGACAGCCTTCCTCCAAAACATGAGAAGAGAGAGAGATTTAGATCTCTACAATGGGTGTTTCTTCCACTGTACTTGAGAAAGTGCAGTATGTCTGACAGGATAGGGTCTGTGGAAGCTTTATAAGTGAGGCAGATATCACTTGTATGACACCAAGATGATGAACAAGGCTTTGAGATGGTTCTCATGAATTTTATGATTTAGTCACTTGATTTTCTTAAGAAAACATTGTGGGCATTCAAGTTGTTTCAAATATTTGGAAAGGAATATACTGAAGGGGACAGTATAGTCTGAGATAGGCCTGATGAGTACAGAATATTGCAGAATGATGAAATCCCTGAACTTGGATGCCATAACCTTAGTAACAAGCTGTGCAATGAAAAAGCACTTTCTTACAGTAGTGGGTACCTGTCAATAAAAGGTCAGATCATTGTCTAGACAGGGACTCAGGTCATTAAATACTATATCAAATTTCCAGGGGTGTACTGTCGACATGATAGATGGAAGGGACTTAATTGTGGACACCAGGCCTGGCTACTGGTTGAGAAAGGCCTTCTTGGAAGATCTTGGTGTTCCCTAAGGAGTTTATGATGGCATTAAATTTACATCCATCTGCTAAGAAGTTAATCATAAATCCTTAGGAATAGCGTTAACCTCCAAAAAGTGAATACCAAAGAGGAGTAGACAAAAGACTTGACTCTGTGGTACACCACTAATGACAGGTCAATTTTGGAAGGTAGAACAGTCATCCTATTTTCTTGGGTTCTATTTATCAGCCACTTTGATGTACAAGTAGTTACACAGGGATTAAAATTTAGCTTGAATAATTTATTTACAATACTTGAGTATGGGATGGTGTTTAAAGTCTGTATCAGGTCAAGATAAGCACTGTGTACTGAAATGCCCTCATCTATTGCTTCAGTAACCTTCTCAAATAAGTTAACGTGGTTAAGTATGCAAGTTCACCTTCTTTTCATTCCTTTCTAGATTCATTCTGCATTTCTAGTTCACTTGCATCTTATTCTTTGTTAGAATTACAACTCTTTTTCCATACTTAACCCATAGTCACTCCTTTTAGTTTCCTTGTCATTAATTTATTCTGAATCCCATTTCTAACAACCAGTTTCTTTCACTTATTTCAATTTTTTTGATAACATTTTCTCTACACCTCAATACTCAGTCCTCACATCATACACACAACATATACTACAATTTAATTGCTCCAAAATTCCTCTTTGCTCAGAATAATATAAAATATACACATTTATTACCATTTTTAACTGCTAGAAATGAAGCCAATAAAATCGGCACATTTATTTAATAGTTATCAACATTACCACTCAATCTCTTAGAGCAAGAAATCTGGACAAAGTCTAAAACCATGGGGGTGGTTAGCAAAGGTCCAAAATTTGGGACAGATTTTTAATATTGCGCTTAGAAACTTAGACATTTTTCAAAATAACAGTTGTTGTTCACATGTGTAACAATGTGAGGTATTGCCAGCTATGCCAGGAGAAGCAACGCAGTGGATGTGTAACATATGCCAGCACAACTTGCTGGAATTTTGTAAAAAAAATTATACATTTGTACAAACTGATTTGTACAGATGTTTGTGCTGAAAATGTATTTGTAAAGCTGCTGGGTTAAAAATGCAGTAACAGTGTGCCTTGCTGTACAGAAAAAGAAATATACATGCATTATTGAAACCGTTTTCAAAGTGCATGTTTTAACAGATGATACATGAAGAGAAAAGAAGTGGTTATTCTCAAACTTCAAAAATGTTCCGGAAGTAAATTACTGAGCCTATGCCATAAAGATGGCCATGTTACAGTTCTCAATGAAGCCAGAGACAAAAAGTCTGTACTAGGAAGCTCTCTGCATTGTCATTGGGGTGAACTAATTGCTACTCTGGAAGGGTGGAGTTTTGAAATTTTGTTTTATGACTTCCAGGAGCTGCAGCAGATCTTAGTGAGATTCTGTGTGTATTATTGACACGAGTGTTAAATCTGGGCAGTTTCTATTAATAGCGGGATTGCATGTGAACCAGAAGTCAGATGACCAGATGTATGTGCTGTCATTCTGTAATCCATCATGAAACATGTTTAATACAAGGTGAGACTGAAGTCTCAGAGCACTCTGTTTTTGTAACCAGACAAAGAATCTTTATCTTGCCTGGCTCTAGTAAGTAACCAAGGAATAATAATTCTTTGTATCTGTCAAAAAAATAAAGTAAGATTAGTTGAGAACTGTTTATCTGTAACCAAGTGAACCTGTCCACCTGTGTTTATTTTTAATATTTCCTGTGACTGACACTCATGTTTATTGTACACAGATATTTAGTACTTTCATGTTCTTTTATTATTAAATATATTTAAACTTTTCACTGTGGCTTGTTCTTTAGAGAATGTTTTAACTTTTGAGAGTACCTATATTTACTGGTGACACTGGGGCCACTCCTGAAAGCTAGACTGTTTGGTCAACATTATCATGTGTATTTTAAATTTCACTCAATATAATTGGGTACCCTTGCAAGGGCCTTACAAAGTAAAAAAAAAAAAGTAAAAGTAGTTGGCTTTGGGGTGTCTGGTAGCAGTGTAACTGCCTTATAGTCTCAGCAGAATTGGGCACAGCTAGTAAATCTGTCAGCCTTTCCCAGATGTGTGTGTGTGTGTGTGTGTGTGTGTGTGTGTGTGTGTGTATCCAGGGACAGGGAAGCACTGGTTTCACAGACAGGGTGTTGGAGGACATGGCTTGGACACTTGGCTGAGGTGTCAACCCCTATAACTGTACCAGTGGGGAGTCTTATTGAGGACCTGGAGGGAGACAGAAATTCAGACTCCGGACTGTGTTCCCTCTGTACTCTTAAGTGAATTTGTGCTTGATGCAGAGAAATGCATCTGGAAATACTGGGTGTATCCATTTTTGTTTCAAGTAACTGTCTATCTCCAGTGCCAGGAATGAGGATTTAGGCTCCATGATTACTTGCCCAGAGAAGGGACGTCACAACATGTATTTTTCTGGGGTATATAAAGTATGAAACTGAAATGTGTGTCATTATTTAGTGGACTTCAACCCTCAGCGATTTGCTAGGAAAAAAAAAAATATGAGGAACAGACCAAAAATGTGAGATAAAAATCTGTTAAATTGAGAGGAACATGTTGTATCTTTGTGATACAATGTAGCAGAAGAAAAGAGAAAGCAACAACTTTAACAGCATAAGAACATTAATATGTGATCCAGACTGCAATGAAGAAATGACACAAACTGTTTCAGCAAAAATGAAAAAGAGCTAATCTGGCTCTGTAGCATAGATAATCTCCATCCAGACTGTGACCCATGTGACTGTGGTCCTATTTGTAGCTCTGGTACTGTAGGAGGCAGGCAATGAGAGTTAGTAGTGAAGTGGTGTGGTCCACTCCACTCTGTCATAGGCAGTGAGGAAAGTACAGTTTTGTACCTACCATAAATGTAGATGTTCGAGGATCCACATTGCTGCAGTCCTAACCATTGGGTAGTCCGCAGTCTTTTCTTGCCCCAGATGTCAGAAGACCCTGAAAGATAAGGCCAAAACAAAACCCAAAATACCTGCACCAAAATATATATACAATATATACACAATTAGCAGAATATAACCTCACAACCACCCCTAAACACAGAGGGAAGGCAGCAATGTGGATCCTCGAACATCTACATTTATGGTAGGTACAAAACTGTACTATGTTCTTCATTCCACATTGCTGCAGTCCTAACCATTGTCCCAAAGCAGAGTAAGGGAGGCTGGCAAATCGGAAGCAGGAACTGACAACATGCCTTGCAAACCAGCCCTAGACTTAGAGTAGAGAGGAAGGTGATAATGCTTAGAGAAAGTATGCACTGAACTCCAAGTAGCTGCCTCCAAAATATCCTTAGTTGCCACACCCCTTAGAAATGCTGTGGAAGTGGCAGTAGCCCTAGTGGAATGAGGCCTAATCCCAGCTGGAATCTCCTTGCCATGATGGGAATAACAAAATGTAATGCAACACCCAATCCACCTAGAAATAGTTTGTTTTGACACAGGCTTGCCCTTTGAAGTCAAAGCAAAAGAAACAAACAACTGCTGAGACTGCCTAAAATCCTTAGTCCTGCTCAAATAACATCCAAAGAAAATCTTTCCCTTTTATTTTGGGGATCTGTAAAAGGTAAATGAATAGTTTGGTTTTAAAGCCACACTAGAAACCACCTTTATCCTGAAAAATCAAACACTGCCATAAGGGCCTGCAACTCAGAAACCCTTCTTGCAGAAGTAATGGCCAACAAAAAAGCAGTCTTCCATGACAAGTATTTCAATTCAGCAGTAGCAGGCTCAAAAGGTTGTAGAGTAAGTTTCTCCAACACAAAATTGAGATCCCAAGCAGGAGTAGGAGCTCTACGTGGGGGTCTTATATTCTTTGCCCTCTAAGAAATTGCTTGAACAAAGGATGCAAAACAATGGTGGGTCACAATCATAGTGAGCTGAAATAGCTGCAGCATGAATCTTAATGGAAGAGAAAGACAAACCTTTGTCTAGTAACTCAGTAAGATATTGAAGAGCCACACTCAAATTAGGCTCAGTAATCTCCAAATTGTTTGCTGCACTCCAAAACAAAATCTCTTCCATTTTACACTTTCCTTGTACTAGGTCTTCTGGCTTCCATAATCACATTTAAAACTTGTTGAGGAAGCTGAGACCTGCTGTCTTTCAAAACAGAATATGCCAGGCTGTTAGATGTAGAGAGTGAAGCTTGACATTGAGCAGATGACCGTCCCTCTGAGACAACAGGTGTGGAATCAAAGGTAAAGGCCATGGAGGCTTCCTTACCAGACTCCTTAGTAATGGGTACCAGTGCTGCGAGGCCAATCTGGAGCTATTAAAATCATCCTTGGCTTGTCTTGTCTGACCTTTAGAAGCACCTTTGGAAGAAGAGGCAGAGGTGGAAAGGCATACACATGAAGATTTTTCCAACTGAAAGAAAGAGCATCCACTTTCCAAGCTGTGTGATGAAATCCAAAACTTTGGCAGCTGGTGGTTTAGTGGAGAACAGATCTATGTCTGAGTTCCCATGACACTGTCAATTTTGAAATACATGAAGATCCAGTTTCCACTCGTGGGGATCCATGATTTGTCTGCTTAATACATCTGCTAAGGAGTTCTGTGCTCCCGGCAGAAACCTTGCCTGAAGAGTTAGTTGCAGACTGAGCACAGTCTCCCATAAAATCATTGCTTGTCTGCACAATGGGTAAGAATGTGTTCCCCTTGTTTGTTGATGTACCACATGACAGTTGTGTTGTCTGTTAGAATCAACACCTGCCCTGGAAGAAAGCCATTAATGCAAACTGAACTGCTAACATCTCTTTCATGTTGATATGTAGATGCTGTAGTCTGGCAGGCCACTTGTCTTGTATCCACTTTCCATTTAGATGAGCTCCCCAAGCAACATCTGAGGCATCTGTCGTTAGAATCTGACGAGAGTCCCTTGTTTAGGTGACATTCCTGAGCCCACCACAAAATTCCTTTTGAATGCAAGGTATTATTTGAATGACAGTGTCCAAATCCTGGCAGTGCTGTGTCCACAGATTTTGAGATACCATTGTAGCTTCCTCATATGCAGTTTGGCATTGGGAAGCACCAGAATACAAGATGCCATGAACCCTAAGGCTTGAAGGACTGTCCTTGCAGTCAGCCCGGACTGAAGAGATAGATGATGGAAGTAACTGGAAAGATTCTTTTGTTTGTCCGGGGTTAAAAGGCCATCTGGGCTGCTGTATTCAGTCTCACACCCAGAAAGCACATGTCTTGAGAGGGTACTAGACTGGACTTTATTTCGTTCACAGAATACCCTAGGCATCTTAGCACTGCTATGACAAATTCCAGGTGCTGTAGAAGATCTTCTTTTTCTTGAGCCAGAATCAGGCAGTCGTCCAAGTAAGGATAGATTTGGATTCCTTTTAGCCTGAAGTAAGCTATCACTGGAGCCAGAACCTTTGTGAATACTCTAGTAGATAAGCCAAAGGGCAATGCAGAGAACTGATAATGAGAATTTCCAGCTCGAAAACACAGATACTTCCTGCAACTTAGTCCGATTGGCACATGAAGGTAAGCTTCCTTGAGATCTAAAGTTACCATCCAGTGATCTTTGCCCAGCAGAGGTAAAAGCTGTTGTAACGTCAACATTTTGAACTTGGGAATGTCCAGATAAGTGTTGAGGATAGATAAATCCAGAATTGGTCTCCACGTGTTCCCCTTCTTTGGTACTAGGAACAGGCGAGAATAAAATCCTAGACCCTTTCCGCACAGGAACTGACTGAATGGCCCCTATTTGGAGCAACAGAGAAATTTGCTTGTGAGCCTCTGTCCTTTGAAGAGGAGGAATGTCTGGCATGCCTTTGAAAGGAGGCAAGGTATGGAAATAAAACCTGTAACCGTGGTGAATAATATCCAGAACCCATCTGTCTTGGGTAATTAAATCCCAATTTTCTTTGAAAAGAGACAGCCTTCCTCCCAAAGGTGCTGCCAGGCGAGAATGTACTGGCAGCTGAAAAGGTAGGTCATTGGGTCTGCTTACGAAAGGACTGACCCCTGCCGGGAACTCCTGTCCTAGGCCTAAAAGAACCCTGAGCTCTGCCCCTACCACGTCTAGACCTACCCCTAGGCTGGGAATCATAAGCAGGATAAGTCCATCCCTTAGTAGGCCAATTTCTACTAAATTTCGGAGGCAGCACCTGTAAAAAATCTTTAACAGTTTGCATAGACTTAGCCTTGTCCTCCATTTTCTTCAAAACTGCTTCCACAGGTGAACCAAACAACACATCAGACTGTAAAGGAGCATCCAAAATCCTTGTCTTAACATGCTCAGCTAAATTCTGATCTCTCAGCCAGGCGTGCCTACGAAGAACAGAACCAGTGGCAGCCACCCTGGAGGAGGCCTGCACAGCATCAAAACCACACTGCAAAGAATGTTTACCTACTTGTTCAGACACATGAACTAAATCCTGCAACTCTTTACACTCAATACCGCCAGAGCATCCACCTTAGATTTCAACTGTGAAAGAAGATAATTCTGATATTTTAACATGTGAAACTGACAATTCAACGCCCTCATGGCTAAAGTGGAAGAAGTATACACTTTCTTTCCCCATCTATCCAAAGCCCTTGCCTCTTTATCAGGAGGGACAGGATTTTTAACAACTGAGGCCTTCACACCTTTAGGCCCCTGAGAGACAGTTTCTGGGTCTGCCCTAGGACTCTTAAAAGATACTTATGAGCTTCAGGCACCCTATAATACCTATCCGGTTTAACTGGGGCAGGAGGCAAAGAATCAGGATTCAGGGAAGCCTCTGCAAACACATCTTCCACCACATTCAAAACAGGAGGTATAGCTAAAGGCCTATGCTGGGGTAAAACAAGAATTCCCTAAGCCTTTTCCTGGAATCAGAGAAATCTTGACCTTCCCATTTAAAATGCTCCTCATGGAATGCAGAGTCTCTGAAAATGAAAATCCTCAGGAGGAGAAGCAGAAGGAGTAGAATCATCCACATCAGAATCAGAATAAGGAGGGAACTCCTGCAAGTCTTCAGAAGACTCAAGCCTCCGAGCATTGCTCAAAACTCTCAAACTCAGGTTCCACCCTGGGCCTCTTATCAGGAGGGGGCATAGAACCCCTAATCATAGTAATCAAATCCTCTGCCATTTTAAGCATATGTTTCTTAGGCAAAGATCCTGAAGCACTAGGAGAAACCCCCACAGAAGCTAAACTTGGCCTGCCCCTCAAGGAAGCCTTGGAAACTGAAGGAGAGGCTCTAACCACCTTAGGAAGAGAGGGAAGAACAGCCACCTGAGAAGCCCCTCAGCCTGGCCTACTTCCTGAGAGGATACATCCTGTAACAGTAAAGTCTCTTCCTGAGACTCCAAAGAGACACCTGGCAAAACCTCCGCTCCACTGAGCCTTCCAAAGAACCGACGCCTGGGACTGTCGGTTCCCTTTGCTGCTTTATCTTTTTAGGGAGCATCCGCATTTTATAATTACAACACTTCCCAAACACTAACCTGGCACAGTCTAACCTTCTCTTAATAGTGCGTTTGTTAAATCTAGCACAAGAGCATCCAACAACGCAGGCCCTAAACAAGGTATACACAAAGTATGGTAATCCCTATGAGGTATCTGTTTCCCACAAGAAATACAGTTATTCACTTTTTCTGACATCCGGTTAAATACTGAGGCAAGAAAACCAAAATATTCAACTTTGATTCGGTCTGAAACTCTGACTTCAGAAACTTTCAGAACGCCAACCTGCACTCGCAAAATTGCTTCTGCATTGGACCATGCGGCAAAAAAGACTGAGGATATGACGTCGGTCATGCGCATTAGTACCCTGACGTACTGATGTCAGTCTAATGCGCCCTGACCGACGTCAGCCATATACTTTGGTATTCGGGCCGACTGGACAGCGGACTACCCAATGGTTAGGACTGCAGCAATGTGGAATGAAGAACATCTTTCACATATTCTGAGAAACAGCAGGTGCTGCAACCTCCTTGTGACTTGCGAGACTTAACAGAGCACTGCAGAGGATGTGGGAGGGAGGGGCAAAGCTCCTTTTTAATGTTCAACTGAACATTATACATCACCCCCTGGTGTATAGCAGGATAAGGACTGAGAGAAAAATGAAGAGTTATGCAATCTCACAAGTGGGCTACTTGGATATGACTACTTTTGGTCATGTCTAATCCGCTGATAGGAACAGATGAGATGTCTCACCGAGAGAAGGTCTGACAGTCAGCACATAGCAGGTGCAAATAAATAAAAATAATAAAACAAGATCATTTGTGCAGGCTCAAAATACAACTACATTAGAACAAGCCATACTCTATGACCTTGAGGACATTTTTAATACTGCAAGAAATAAAGTGATCTGGATATGCATTCAAGACACTTTAGACGTATTAGTACAATAAAGGCTGTATAAAAGACATTTACAATGAAAATAATTGTTGATTATGTAAACCTATACTACAATTTATACATGGTTAATATGTAAAATGATGGCCAATTAATATACATCTACATTTTTTTTGAAATTCCTAAACTAAAATGTTATGAGATCGGGTCAGGGTTCAACAAAACGTTATGAATATATAAACCTAGAGTACAAGGTGCACATGGTAATTATTCAAATGTCATCATTTTAACATCTTACATAGTCAGGTTTTCTCTTTCTTAAAAGATTATAGATCTTCAAAGAAACAATATTTCATGCCTTCTGTACAAAAGTGTTTGTCTACTAAGTGACAGTCAATCAGGTGAGTGGATTAGACCTATCATGCATCAAATGTCCAGAGAAGGTGACAGTATGAACTCACAGGCTCTTACTCTCAAAAGAAGTACACAAGTCCATCATCTCCAGCTACCACTCGCACTATTCAAGTGTTTCTGATAATCAATGGGTAGAGCTTCAACATGATTAAGTTATCTTCCATTTGTTTACCATGTAAATTGGTCTGTGAATCTATCTATTATTTGATAAACATTATTCCTTAAAGAGAGACCATTAGCCAAAGCAGAATTCAGAGCAAGTCTTTCAATGTTAAAGCACCAGATGTAATGTATAAAAATAACTTTCCTGCAAATCCACTTGTTTAAAAACACCTGCACGAGAACTGTGTGAGTACACAAGGGGGGGGGGGTTATTGCACAGAATGAGTTAGTGATGCTATTATGAAAGTGCAAGGAGGGAAGGAAGGGTAAGACTTAAGAAATAGAGGAACGGACAGAGTAGGAAGTGAAGTAAGGTGCGGTGGTTGGAGGGGTGCTAAGGTTTATAAGTCTGCTAAAGATTTGGACAAGAACTTTCTGGCATGATTTTTTTGCATCCAGTAGAAAACCATGTCCAAAGAACCACTAGTCTTGTGAGGCCTAGTATTAGGTAGTTTATGATAATGTAGAAAATTGCTTGTGGGATGGGTTGGATGGTGGAGGTAAGTTATGCTGTAAAATACATTTTTGCAGCTGCAGAGAATAATTCCTCAAGTGAGGCGGCTTAAGAGACTGAGCATGCTGATGTACAACAGCAGCAGTAAGAGTGGATGTCAGGCAGTTGCTGTCGTAGCATCTGGTCAGCTCTGCCATGCTCATGATTTAAAAATAAGAATAAAAGCAGTCTAATATTAAATGTGCATACATTACAGCTGTCCATTTCAGGACAGCTTTTGACTGTATTCTTTTTTTAATGAGGATAGAACAGAAGTCAAGCAGCCCATATTGTGCGGATAGGAGTGGGTTATTGATAGTAGGGGAGAATGCTGTCCCTCTTAATGCTAATCCAGGATTTTGGAAGGAGGGCATACTTTTTGTATGTTGTTGAGCTCCTTGCAGAAAGTTTGCTTGGTATGTGCATCATGAAGTTTGTGGTTTCTGCCAAATCAAAGAGTAAGAGTCTCTAAATTATGAAACACTTGAGTTTCAGATTTCTTTTGGAAATATATTTGGAAGTATATGCTAATGTGAAGCTGGTTATTGAACAAGCTTTCTCAGAGTGTAACAATTTCTGAATTATGCTCCTAGTTTTAGGCCTTGGTTCCCCGATTGTTTTCCTCTTTATCCATATTTTCTGTGCTATGAGGTTGAGAGGTATGAACGAAGGCGGTACAGCACCAGTTAACAGTTATAGCCCATGGCGTGAGAAATAGATACTGAACTCGCTTTGCAGTCAGTATTTCAATGCTGTGAAAAGCAATGTTGAGCCCCTTGTTTATATGGTGATTTCTAGAGGAACTTTGTTGCACTGCAATTGGTTAATTATGAAAATTTTAGAGTTTGAGACTTCTTTACTTCAAGAAATATATGCTAGTCCTTGTGGGTTTTTCTGCCAGCGATTCAGGTTATTAGTAGTAATGTCTCAAGGGGCTATGCTTATCCTTGAGTGTTGGTGCCATTAGTGTTGTCAGTCATTGGAGAGCTGAAGGGAAGTGCATTTTAGGTCTAGTCATGGGGTGCTTATGTCACAGACATGCTTGTGTGTGGTTGGATTGGTTTTAAGGGTGAAGCACTGGGTTTATACCAGAATGACTGGGAAGTTTTTAGGTACTTGATTTTGGTTTTGACCAATATGTTAAGCTAGTAGTGATCCCACAGGTGCAGGACTTTAGTACAGGACAGCATTGCTTGGGACACGGACTGTTACTGGTTGATAAAGCAACTTACCGAGTGACCCAGTTGTACCAGCTTATGGGGTGTTAATGTTACTGTGTTTAAGAGTGGCAGGAATGTATTTAAATTATATTGTTGAACTGCATACATTTCAGTAGGGGAGGGTGCTAGCGGCAGGGACCATGTTGGGGTGTGGGGGAGGGGTTATAGGTGTTCATGCCAGTGCTTTGTGAGGGGAAGGCAAGTTAAATCTCATGGGGGGATTTCTTATGAACTGCTTTTTATTAGTCTAGTGTTTAGTGTCATAGCCGGACAACTGTAAGGTTAGCAGTTTGGTTCCATAGCCATAGCTTTTAAATTGCTTTGGGGGTTTGAAGGATGGTATTTTGGGGTGATCCTTAGATCTTGATGCTGATTAATTTTCTTGTCTTGTAGAGGGTCAAGGTGCAATTCTTGAAGGATCATTTGGCCCTGTTAGAGTCCCAAGTGAACGAGCTGTTTACAGATGCTGAGACGCAGTTGCAAGGGGCACCTTTCATGTAGGGGCAAACAAGAGGTGGAAGAAGATAACAAAAGGTGCTGAAAGAACACAGTCACAGCACAGTGGGGAAGTCACTGAAAAAGGCAGCTGGAAGAGCAAAGACATGGGTCTGCGGAACATTGTTGGTGGAGCCCATCTGTCTACAGGCAGCAGTGGTCAAGTTGATTCTGTAGAAGACATATCAGAGGTTGATAAAGTAGCTGATTTGCTGTGAATGTTAGGGGATGGAAGAGGGACAGATTGCAGGAACTTTCTTTGAGACAGCAAACATGGGAATTGAGAAGTCAGTTGGGTGCTGCAGATATGGGCAATGGTAGAGCAGGAATTGGGGCAGGTTGCTGATACCTGTGTTTTGGATATGGCAGCACAGCCAGTAGATTAGGTGAGATCACAGTCTTTTTCTACAGCTAGGATCTGGGGTGTTTACTGTACTCCATAGTACATCAACTTTGAAGAAGTAGATATGAAGGGAGATTGTGTTGACCTATTCAATATGACTAATGCGGATGGATTCTGGAGGTTGGTGTGTATGTAGATAGATATACATCTATCTATAGACACACACAGACACGCTCAAGCACATGCACAATACCCTTTTTCCAGTTTCAGTCTTGCTGTTTGAAGGATCTCAAATGTCATCCACATACATTCAACAATAATCTCATTTAACAATGATGCTAAATTCAGTAAAAGACAATTCATAAAATTTTAGGTTTTGAGCAACACAGTGCCTCCATGATTGCCTTATTCTGCACATAATGCAGCTATGTTGTTTGCAGTATAATTAAGTAAACAAACAAAAAAATTCATCCAAGATGAAATCTACAACTGCTGGTCCTAACAACACTCTCACTAAATGTACAAATGTGTATCTGGTGTAGATCTAACTAGAAAACTATCCAAAAGAAATTATTGTATTTGTCACACCTATTAATACGCTTACTGTAGTTATAGCAAGGGTAGATTATGCCCTTCTAGGTAAATTGGTAAAGATGTACTTCATATGTTAATCTTACTGTTCCATTTGTTGACAAGTTTGTGTCATAGCTATTTCTGGAAATTTCTGGCCTCCTGTTAACAATGCAAACTGTTCCTAAGTAGCTATCTGGTAACTAAATTTAAGATCTACAAAATAAAATCCTGAATTTAAAAAAGGTTCAAGATTTGCCACTGATAAAGGAAAATGTGGAATTAATCATTATATTCTACCTTAATAAACAGTGTGTAAGGAACTGGCATGCATGTCAAGATCCTTTGTCCCTTTATTCTACTTAACTTTTCTTTAAAACACTGTCTCCTGTTTACTAAGAACTTTAATACCCTTGTTGAGAATTTTTGCACTTTGTATTTCTGCAGGTTATTTATTTTTGGCTACCCAGTTTCCTCTCAAGAAACTTTATTAGGTATCTTCATGCAGTGTCATGGCCAAGATTTATTTTTTCTCTGCAGAGGTAAGTTTTACAGCATCACCTCACAGGATTTATTTTGGGAAATTCCTGCACATGTTTGCAACACAGTACTAAACTGGCTTTTACACTTATTTTCACATTGCAAAAAAATACATATTTTCCATTATAAATTCCTTCACAGCACCATTACTGCAGTCCTGAGATAAACAACTCATACACCACCACTTTTGTTACACATTTAGGAGGCTTCCTTTCTTAAGCCTTTGGTTTTAGCTGAAAAGACTTTCTTGACCAGCTCATCTATCCAACTACAAGATAGCATTATTACCCAATATTGCCCCACCTGGTGGATGTTACCCTTGCAAAATGGGCTAGCCATGAAGTTATATATTATACACATGTACGCAATTGTATGTGTGTGCATGTGAATGTGTATAGCTGTACAGAAATGCCATATTGTTTTAGTCACCGAGCATATTATGGACTGTTTTGCATTATGTGACAAAAAATGATTAAGAGAACGCAACACATTTAATATTGAAGAATCCCCCACACACACACCTATGTATGCTAAAGGTGGAGTCCTTAACATTACATCAATCCATCCACATACTCTTTTACCCAATTTTTACACATAGAGTCAGAATGTGACATTAACCGTGTTCACAACACTGGGTGATCCTTTCATTCTGCTGTTCTGTACTACATATACATGCACAGACACATACACCTATGAAATATTTAATATGTCCAATCCCTCTACTGCATATATTTGGAATGTGGGAAGAAATGGAAGCACCTGGAGAAAATCCAAATGAACACAGGGAGGACATGTAGACTCTGCACAGAAGGTACCCCATTATGTTTTTCCCCCCTTTCTTTGAAAAATACTTCTTTTTGCTCACTTTCATGGAGAGATCCATTTTAAGTGCTTGGTTTATTATACCACACTGGTGCAAGCAGTTGCATCTCTAATTACTTTTACATTAACTAAGCACAGAGAGACAGAGTGGAAAACGCATGATAAAAACATGATCACATGACGGTTTGCTTTTTCAAACAAAAAAAGCACAGATTATGTATCCTAGAGGAAGCAGGACTATTCGACCCTGGACAGTTCGACCTTGGATGGTTCAACCCCAATGCATTTCTATACAATTTCATGTATATGTGTATCTATCTATATATATATATATATATATATATATATATATATATATATATATATATATATATATATATATATAATGTGATTTTTTTAGTGGACAGTTCGACCCCAGACTATTTGACTCCAAATATATTCTTTTAAGTACTTTATCATTAAGATATTAACTAATCAATTATTCAATAACACTGTTAATTTTTCATTGTAAATATATTTTTATCTAATTACATTGGTTAGTATAAATATAACATTTAAATATTTAACATATAATAGCTAATGTTATGTTTTAACATATGACTACTGTTACTTTATAACATGTTTTAAATCAATTAAATATATATTTTTTATTTTATATTATGTTACATTAACTAATCTATTATCTACTATAAATAATTTCTTTAAAATTAAATGAAATGAATTTTTTATTCAGGTTAATATGCCTTCATCTTGAACATTTATACTACCACCAAAGCTCAAGCAGCAACATACAATTTTCACCATTTCCCACCGTCTACCATCAAAGCACATCAGAACCTCAGGAAAGTGGATATGGATGTATGAGTAAATGCAAACACTCTGATTTCTAGCAACATTGATAGTGTGTAGTGCTGCAGAGGACTTGACTTGATTACAGAGCATAAAGACAAACATACACACAATACAGTGTAATCCATCTACAGTTTTGTTATTATTGTTATGTTATTAGTTATGTTAACTAATCTATTAGCTACTATAAATAATTTCTTTAAAATTAAATGAAATCAATTTTTTATTCATTTTACAGTTATAGGACGTTCTTTTGTAACATCTCCAAAATGTTATTGTCTTATCATGGTTGTATTTCGCAAAGCAGTTATATATCCTCATGACTCTTTTTTTTTGTTTGTTTTTTGAGGTAATCTTTGACAATTTCTCAGTAACCATGTGGATGCATGAGCATGGCCTATTTTTTCTTGCTTTGACATTTCAGTGCGGGCAAACTGTCCAGGGTCAAACCGTCCCATACCCATCCTAGAAGGTATACAACAGCAAGAAAGGTAAATCATGTTTAAAGCAGAGGTCAGGATGAATTAGCATTTTGACAGGATGAAACATTTTATAAAGAAGTCTATCATTCTGCCAATGTAATATTCATGAACATTTCTATTGTGGAACAACGGTGTTTGCTATTTGCTTGTGACGAGGTGGACTATTAAGTCAATATTATTTCCCTTTTTACATTGTAAGAGTTCTTTTCATGTGGTTTGTTGCAAGCAGTAAGCAAAAAAAAAAAAAATAAAATAAAAACAAAAGAATTGCACTTTCTACTTAAACATTAATGATGCCCTTTGAAACTGAGTTACTGATGGAGAAGTTTATTTTCCAAACAGCATTAAAAAAAAGAAATTGTCTGAAATGGAGATGATCAAAAAATATATACATCACAAATAAAATAAAAACATATTATTTTAACTCAGAGGGACAATGTTCAGATTATAACCCATATGACTCCAGTTTGACAAGCGTCTCAAGCAAGGAGGATATGATAAAGGGAGAGGATGCAATGTTTGCTCAACTATCTAAGTAAGAATGTTAGATGCATATATCTGCATCATTCCATTGCTACAATTTTCAATTGACAAAGTTTACTATGTAGGTATGTTTACTCTTAATCAGCACCTTCTTAGAGGTCATGTCACTCACAGAAGTGAGTGATGCACCCCTTTCTACAGCCCGTTGTATGCCCAATCTTGAGCATGCTTTTGGCATTCTCGGTGAATGGATAGGGAATGAGACCACCCTGCCCCCACCCACATGTTGAAAGACCTTTCCATCTCTACTACTTGCTCTATATTCTGAAGAGAAAAAATGGCTTACAGGGATATAACCCTCCTGGAGAATGCACAGGTCAACTGGATAGGGAGGAAGAGGTATATAAAAAAAAGCAGCAGCAAAAAAAAAAAAAATCTACCCACAGAGAATTTCAATGAAGACCTTCCATTTATTCAGAGATGCTTTTCTATTTTTAATGCAACAATACTTAACTACATCACTTGCCAAAAATATGAAAAATCCTTAATCATTTCATTAAAGAACAGCATAAACAAAAAATGAAGAGGTTCTCAGCTAGCATTTCTTCAGTCCTAAAGTGTACATGAAAGTCCGCTATTCCAAAGTCTGTTATCTGTTGACTCTTAATATTGAATTGGGAAAGCAGCAGGGAAGAACAGCGTTCTCTCTATATTAGCACATAAAGCTTGTGCAGCTTTTTAAAACATGCACGTTTCCCTTAATGTTTTCTCCCTAACTAAATTAGCTAAGCAGAGCCATACTGTCCACTGCTAGAACTAAAGCAAGTCATTTTCATCTTCCAGTGTACATACTGCAGAATGGAAATATTTAGCTTCCTCCCCTTGTTATTTCTTCCAAATGTGTATTATTAAAAAAAAACAGTGGTGCAGCATTCAAACATGAGGCAATGTGCCAGCTTCCAAAATACCTGCTCTCATTGTAAGTGACTTACACCGGTTAATACAAAGCAGTAAGCACTTTACACTTAGGGCAACTCTCTTTGAATCAGGCCCAATGTATTCATACGTTCATACTTGTATACTAGACTAACAACTAACAAGGCCATTATAAGCCCAGCCACACAAGTCTGTCCAATTGTGTCCCTATTTATCATTGGTGTTTATTTAATGGGGAGGGGGGGTAAGTTAGGAAGTTTCTAGTGATAATATGGTGGGAGGGTATGTTAATTTGGCATTACTGTCTGCCTCTATCAGAGAGATGGGGACCAAAACCAGGATAATTTTTCAATTTCCCATCCATTGGCCAAGGTTGTGCTTAAATAAGATTAAGAATGGAATCTGCTTCACATGGATGAGGAGCTGGTTCCAGAGCATGGTGATCCTCAGAGACACATCTCTTGTGCAAACATGTCTTATGTCACAAGCAAAATTTAAATCCTTCGATCTAGCAGCTCTGATTCTGTTTGCTTTGCAGATATGCAAAAATGAAAAAAAAAATGCAACTGTTCACACCTTGGAAACATAGGGTCATAGAAACTATTAGTCTAGTTGTCCTTGTGGTCAATTTTAAGCCTAGTAAATTTCCCTTGGTGAGAATCAAACCCTGTACCTCTAATCTATGAGGCAATTACATTAACAATTATGCCAACCTCCATCCCAACAAGATTTATCAATCAAAACTGGTTATGGCATCAGCAACAATACTGTACCTGTACTATCATGCAGATGTCATGAAGAAACACACTTACACAACCCTGACTGAATCAAAGCACTTAACTTACAAGCTGAGCTACAGAAACAATGCTGTAGCTAAAAATAGCCTGGCTGCTTTTTTAGAATAGAAGACATCCATCCTATGTTTTCAGCAAGCAGTGAAGATTGTTTGGCTATATTCAAAATTTCACAGCACTTTTAAGGAAAGCTATCACTCCTGCAAACAACCGACTTGAAGACTTTGGGCTAGACTGCAGAAGACTTGCTCTGAGTGCAAGTGATGCACAGTAAAGTCACTTAACACAGAGCCAGTCTTTTATAATTGGGCCTTTTGAAAAATGTGTTTCCTCATTTCGCAATTCAGCATTCCTTAATATCCATTTATTAAGGTAAGCAAGCAGTATCTTTGAGACCCCATGCAAGGAGATATAAAACCTAAAGGAAAAAAAACACAGCTAGAAAGGAAAATAAATCACTCTAATCTGAATGGAAACAGGACTCAGAAAACGGAGGGACAGGTTATCAGGCAGGCATGTATTAAACTACAGTGGCAAAATTGCATCAAGGATCTGGTGATCTGAACGACTCCTTCCCTTATTTTTCCATTGACCCATTACATTCTGCGCAGGTTTATGTGGGAGCCAAAACGTATCTTCTTTTATCAGTTTAATATCTGATATGTTCTTTATCTAGGAAACATATTTATTTATTTTTTGAAAACAGAGATTGAAATGGCAGCAGTCAATCCACATATAAATGTTAATGTAGCGAAGGAAAAATGTTCATATTAATGTGTGCATCTGAAATGTAAAAGTAGCAAATCGAGTTTGCCTTCAGAGTGTTATTTTAAAAAAGTATGTCTGTGGCAGTTTACAAGGTAGAATAAAATGAATGAATTCAATTGCCATTGCTTTGCTTGAAAAACAGCACCCACTACACAGTTAGCCAAAGATCAAGCTGGCAAGCAAAAATACAAACTCTTGTGTTGCTCTACTGTTTTTAAATAAAATGAATGCTATTGTGTGACACTCCTCATAACACAACCATTTCTGCTTCCTCTGATTCACTGCCCACATAAAAGTAAGATTCAAGCAGAAAGGCAGAATTCACTTAGAACTTTATAGAATGCACTTACATGCAACCTATGTATTACTACATATACAAAGCACCTCTAAATAATCCAAACTCTATATAATAAATTATTTGACTATATACTTGGAGTCTATTCCATTAACATGCAAATACAGTGAAAATAAAAATAAAACGCTCCTTAATCTGTTCTGCTACACAGTAAAAACACGACTAAAGTTGTTTATAATTAAACAGGCCATGCATCAGGTTATAATTCAAACCATGAAAACAAATAACCAAAAGATGTTGAGGTTCAGAAAGCCATTTAACATTAATTACTCCTTTTTTCCCCTGAAAATGAGGGACTTGGGAGATTTAAAACACAGAAAATATTTAAATAATCAGTTCCAAACTTTAGGCAGTATTCACTGAAAAAACACAAGTTAATGGCGTGTTTATAAATTTTAATAAAAACACCAAAAACCTGTACTTGTCCATCATGGTATACAAGATGAAAACCATACAACTGACATTTTAAGTCAGAGAAAATGCTGATCCTGCTGACACTGGTGAAAAACCTACTTATTACATTTATACACCGAACGGACATAAAGCATGTTTAAACTTCATTTATTAAAATAATTTACAAGCCTGTTTGTACTCTAAAAGATACTAGCATACAATCCATGGATACACAAATTGTGCACCCGCACACATCTATGAATAGTTGGATACAGAGATATACGAGGAAAAATCAAGTGAATTGCTTGTAACCAAGATAAAACGAAGTACAACATTTGTTTTGAGACATCAAAAAGCTTTTCATCATCTTCTCTGATGTAAAAGCCCAGTGACAGGTTTATAATGACTTTCATTGTTGACCTAGGCTTTGATGGGACAAAAACTTGAGCCATTTTTATATTGCTTATCTTTTACTAATAGTATTTCTGTTTATTTATCTAGGGTATTAAGCATCCCTTATAATTATATCCGTAAAGTAGCAGTTTCCTTAATCCCTTCTTATGCCACAAGACACATTTAATATGACAGGAAATGATTTAGCTAAACTCTCCTCCTGTGCTTTTCAACAGGATGTAAGGTGTGATTTATTCAGTGGGTGCTTTTTAGGTCATTACACAATAATACAGCTTAGGAGTTCAGTGGAATCAAGCAACAGAGATATTTGGGAGCCTCTGTAGTAACCACATTTGTTTGCATTTGTAAAATATTTACAGCATGACTGATCTATTTTCTTTCATTCTGTGCATTGTCATAAAGGAGCTTATTTACAAGATCAAGTCTGTGGGTTCTATTTTCACAGAATGTGCTTAGGTTCATTTTGCCATACTGACACTGTAGTATAAAAGAAAGATGCTGTTGCATTGCTGAGTGTGCCTTCCTTTAGAAAAGGTTGAGGTCATTTGCCTGTCTTTGTGGTTCCACAGGTGGCTATAAAAGAGCCTATGCAACTTGCCAAAAAGAGAAGAGGTTCAGTAATGTAAAAAAATACTAAATGTGTATGTCAATTTTGTAAATTAGGGCAATAAACAATCTCATAGTCCTGGTTCTGTATCCATTTGCATACTCTTTGATGATGGTGTGATAGGATCATGTCCTACTGTATTCGTAAACCATGGAGTTAACCATCTCTGCTCGTAAACCATGGAGTTAACCATCTCTGCATATTAAACATAGTACCCTTGCTACATTCAAGACAATCTAGACAATTGGAAGGACACTCACAAACTCTCAACTGACATAATTGTCATAACCATCTGAAGCAAAATGCAGTCTGTTATTGAATGTTTTAACTATGTTGCTTATTATCTGATGACAGATTGTTTGAAATTTACACATGCGCCTTGTAAAGTTACTTAGAGCAAGGCTTTAAATGTGTATTAAAATGAGGGGGAAGCCAATAAGCAGTAAAAATCATTTTTTTCACACAAAAAGAAAACTTCATCTGTCAGACTGTAACAGTTCACTGGTTGCAACTTATTGCTCCAAGGCACTTAGAACATTTCCTTGTTCTAGTTTTCAAAAAATCTTTTTTTCCTCAAAATAAACATTTTGCCATTCCAACAGTAAACAATGTGCTGGCTTCAGTTCTCACTTGATAAAATCAATTTATAAGGTAGCCTTAAGCTGACGTCATAAATGTCTGCTTTAATTTTCTGTTGACTTTGAAGACCACAGGCAACTCCCTTTCCCAACTGTGAGGTACTACATTTCAATAAAATTTCTACCTTATGATGAAATACAATGCTCGGCTCTATGCGGTACAGGCATACTACTCACAATGCCCGGCTCGGTGCGGTACGGGCCTACTGCTCACCATGCCCAGCTCTATGCAGTATGTGCATAGTGCTGACAATGCCCGGCTCTGCACAGTACATGCCTACTGCCCATATTTATGTTGCTGCACATGACTCTAGAAAGTCCAGACAAGGCAGTGTGTGAGAGAGAGTAACTGACTCTTCTCCAACTGTCCATCCTGAGGGGATTATTGCTGCTCTGCACGGATGACAGACACTCAAGAATGTATGGGGGAACCTTGTAACATTAATGTGTTGCTACTTGATTACGTTCTACACAAAGCCAAAAATATGTGAATGGGAGGACAAAGCAGCACAAACAAAGGCCAACACAGAGAGGAGTTAGGCTGGCTAACTAAGAAGGATGTCCCACAGAACTTCGTAGATTATCACTCTTCCACCAACCTGTGAGCTCTAGTTACTGAACTCATGAGTCTCATGCCTTAAGCAGGGAGTTAATTGGTCACACTACTCTTACCCTACGTAGGAATAAAGGGGTGTAGATCCCCAATTTATTTTAAATGATGCATTTCTCCATACAAAGAAAAACAATGTTACTATCTACAGAAAACAAAATCTTTTAAAGAACCACAGCCAGTGCTTTCATTTAAAAGGCCATCATCAGACAGAGGAACACATTCAATCAATGGAATTAAATAACCAGTGAAAAGTCAGAATTTTTTTTATAACCAATAAAATATTGCCGATATAAAAAAACAGGCAAAAAAATTATTTAAATTGAAAAAAAAAAGACACTTTCAAAATGTATAGCTTTATTGAATCCAGGTGGACGACCAGCTTCCTATTATATTTTGACATCAAAATTATCAAGATCTCCTGTTCTAGGGGAGAAATAAGAATGGAATATTAGCATTCTTGGTTCACAAAACATATTGACTTAGACTGGTAGTCATATTTGTCCGTATATACCAGAAAGGCTTTAGGGACAAGTAAAATTGTGTAAAAGATAAGCGAGGTGGATGCAGGAATTAGAAGTGGAGGGGAATGGTTATTGGAAGTGAGGTATTTGGGAGTATTTATGGGCATTTCTTGGGTGGGATGGTCTCTTTGGCATGGCTGTTTGGAGTACAACACTTATGCTCATTTGATTACAAACAAGCAATCAGATTGCCATGAAGTATTTTTTCCCTAAATGTGAATGTGTGTATATTAAATACACACACACACAAACATGCACACCCCTGTCTATGGCCCCCACTTCAGATTATCCACATTTCAGAATATCTAGCTTTTATGACTTAGACCAAATAACCAATGTTGCAAAATATCAAATTGCTTGTACCTACATTGTGGTACAATTGGGAATCAGGGTATTTGACCTTTTCTCCACCATTTTGTGGGACCACAGAGTTGGTATATATAATTTGGGGTCACAGATT
>NC_056748.1:683537129-683542129 GCF_019279795.1 Protopterus annectens
ATTAATTTGCCTTTTTCTGCTAAGCATGTCCCAGGTAGGTTGAATGTTGTTGCAGACAGATCATCTTACATTCAGTTTTACAGGAATGACTTGCTGGCTCCAGACTTGGGTGAGCAACTAGTGGCAGCACCAGAGGATGTATGTAAAATTGGCAAGTTATGTAGCAGGTTGGTTGTGGGGTCACTCATGGTCAAGTACTACAAGTTATGGCCTTCACATCTTTTGTGCAACAGCTGCCTAGATGCAAACATATCTGGTCAGTTATGTCAGAGCACAGGTATTTAGTTCATATTTGAAGAATGGATGGAAACAGTGTAGATGGCAAGACTCCACTCGGCCACTCTTAGTGCAGTCACTAGTTTCAAGAGTAAGATCCTTTATTAAGCACTGGGGAATTGTAAGGATGCTGAAGGAATGAGAGAGAGTAAGAGTCAAGTTACAATAAGAAGCTTCCTTTGAGTAAGCCATTATTATTGGGGTTACTGAAAGGTATGCACAAAGTTGTTCCATGACATAAGAATTTTGTTTTATTGGCAAGTTTATTTGTCTTTATGCATGTTGATGCATTTAGAATGAGTGAGTTGTAAGGAAAGTTGTATTGCAAAGATGTCTGTATTACAGATTCTGCAGGTTTAATTTGGTTACTTGGGTCTAAGGTTGAACAATGTGGGCATGGTCAGCAGGTAGTACTGAGAAGAGATGTGGAGACTTTATTGGATCCAGTTAATAAAGTGTATGGCTGGAATGGATAACAGCAATTTGTTTTTTCATGATGTTAAATGGTCAGTGTCTGAGTCAGATTATTTGATGTTGCGGGGGGCTTTGCTTTGCAATGCTGTTGTGGCTGATAAGTTGTTATATCTGAAACAAATAACATCAGAAATGGCTTCAGAGTGTAGATCAATTGAAGTTAAGAGAACAGGAGGATGGGCTTTGGATGCATTTTTGTCTTATGTGAGATAGATCATAATCTAAAATGCATTGTATAATTATTATTTGTATTTGTTTTCCAGGAGAACAGCAAGATTTTCATTCTAAGGCATTGCTACATGCTCTGGGCAGACAAAACAGGCAGCAATATGACCGAATGGAGTTTATTTAGGACTGCATCCAATGAAATGGGACATAATGAGGTGTGGCTTTAGAGGTATATATTAGTGTTCGCTTTTAAACTGATATAGTGAATTGCAATCAGAGCCAGGCACTATTCGCATAGTGGCTATGAATTTAGAGGGGAAATGATTTATATAATATATCTAAAACAGGTTACAAGTGCAAATAGTGAGGGATTTGATGTTTTTGAAATAGAAGTTTCCTCATAAATGTTTGGTTTGGTCTGAGGTAATCTCTACCCTAATTTGGAGGCAAGCTGTGAGTTTTAAAGGTTTGGAAATGGCAAATGTTTTGTAAATTCTAGGGTTTCAAGACCTTTAACATTGTTAGACTTTACAGCTTTACCTCATTGGGAGTTAGATAAGGATCCAGCTGGGGTTTTGGCCAACAGGGTTCATTTGAGTGATATAGATTAGACACATTTAATCTGAATTTGTCTTTGTTATTAAAAGAGTTAGTAGCAGGAGCTTCATTTAGAATTGGGCAGTGAAACAGGAACAACTTATATTTATGGAGGATGGTGGGCAATGTAAAAGGGATTCACTTTATTTATTTAATTTAAAGAGCCCCTCTTTTTTCTCTTTCACTGCTCTAGGTGGTTATAAAGAGGAGCTGGAACAACAATACTTTTATAGATATGCTGTTAACCAGTTAATGCAGCCATTTCAAAATGTTTATTGTGGTACTTTTTCTTGAATGAGCTTAACATGTCCAGTATTATGAATTATGTGTTAATGTAAACACAAACATTTAATAAACCGATCACACTAGCTTTTAGTCCGGTTTATCAGTGCAGGGGTATAGGGACAAAACACTAGTACTATAGTCTACATTATATTTTTAATGTATTCTTAAAATAAACAGCTTCTTAACAAAGATAGCATTGTGAACTTCATTCTGAGAAAAACAATGAATATAAGAACTGACCAGATATTTGTTGGTTCCATTGCTGGATGCACTAGAGAAGCTGGGGTTGTTTGGGATGCACATGTCAGCAATGTCAACAAACCCCACATGGTAAAGTCCCATCCACTTTACTGATAAAAGTTTCATTAACAAATATGACTTTTAAAAAATGCCCTTCAGATATCAACATTATCTGTCAATACATTATGGCCTATTACATTTCTCCACCAAATCATTATTCTCAGCAATAACACATCATTTAATATATATATATATATATATATATATATATATATATATATATATATATATATATATATATATATATATATTTTTTAAATTATAAATATCTCTGGAAAGACTTGTAGTCCTAATACCACTGTTAGAGAAATCATTATCATTAACCTGAAGTATTGGTTTATAATTTCCATCTTGGTTGACACACACTTCTCTTAAACTTTTCAAAATGAATTCAAGATAAAATATGTTTAAAAAAAACTATTAAAATTTTCAGTTCTTAACACCAGACTTCTGTCATGTATCCACTGATCCTAATATCTTGCTCTTTAGAAATATGCATTATCACCTAATGAAAAAGGGAATGCTGACAAGTGAATAAAATTACAAAAAAAAATTAAAAATATGAAAAAAAGATTTTTTAATTTTTAATCTGATATTTTGTATTGGTTTAACAGATGAACAATCATTTAGAACAGACATGAAATTATTATAAAATAAAAAACAAGAAATGTAATGCACAAGATTCGAATATAAAAGGCAGATTTGTTGAAGAGGCAGCTTAAAAGTTTCATAAAGTAAATGAAAATATTCCTTGTAGGGTCAGGTTATCGTTTTACCTCCTATTACTGTAAGAACTTGATTTTTGCTTTCTGTCGATAACCAGCTTAGTGAACATTTGCAACTTTAATTTTCTGCTACTTACTATGTATTAACATCTCCCCAGAAATATATACCATCAATGCTTTAGAATATGTACAGAATAAGTAGGAAGCATTTAAACAAACAATACATGAAGAAAGACGCATTTTTCATTACAAGGACTGAAATAACTTTTTTAAGTTATTAAGGATTAAAATGAGCTATAAACAAAGTTAGAACGGCATACATTTTCATTTTGCTAGGCTCTTCAAAATTGCTGAGAATACTGCCATTATTTGTGTATATCAAAAATCGCTGGCACAGCAAACAAAATGTTTATCAGCTCTGCCTTTACTCCTTCCCCTTGCATATAAAACACAATATATTTCAGCATAAGCTTACCTTAAAATTATGTAAAATACTTGAAAATTTGATACATCAGATCTTTAATACCAGATATTAAACAGTCTGTCATGCCACCCATATGCTGTTAGCCTTCAGATAAAATGAGCAACAATGCATGAGCCACAATGCAATCTTTTATGTTTCCAACATATAGCCACACATCACTACCCCAAAAATTCATAACATTTATAGAAATGGTCACAATAACCACTTCTTGGTTGATAATAGAATATATATAGTAGAAGTAAGATTTAACATCACTTATTAAAAACAAACTTATTACTGACACATGGGCACATTTTAAGAAACAAAACATTAAAGTCCATTAACTTAAAACTTATTTTTTGTACCGATTCTTAATTTCCATGTATTTATTGCTCCATTTGAATATATAAACTATTGGAATACATCCGGAGTGATATACTACATTATTTCTTGAAATGTTTGCTTGCTAATCTTTGTAGAAGGGGGAGGTCACCAAAACAATGTTGCTGGAATGCAGGCAGGTGTAAATCAGGCATCCTGATTAACTTAAAAGGTAAGTAAATGACTTAAAAATTGATTAATGAATGCTGTGCGGCTGTACCAATTTAAGTGAAGTGGCAACTACAAACATAAAACAGGTTGTCAATTTACACATACAAGTCTGTTACAACTTCACATAGAGTAGATTATGTGCAGTTTTGTATATTTCAAGAAAAAAATTGCCAGGTTTAAGGAAGAAGTGGAAGAGAGTAAATGACAGACATCAGTCACTATATGTAGACAGAAAGAGGGAAAGAGATAAAATAGCACCTGGTCTGGAGTTAGAGTGACAGAGAATTACTATATTCGGAAAGAGGGTAAAAGAAAAATGCAAAGAATGGCTTTATTGAGAGAGAGAGAGAGAGAGAGAGAGAGAGAGAGAGAAAGAGAGAATGCTTACATTTCAGAAAGAGGAAGAGAGAGAAAGGCTATATTTCAGAAAAACTTTTTCTACATTTAAGTCTGACGGCTTTAAACTGAACTATAAAAGTATAATGGACTGACAGTATTCCTGCTGAGACAGCATGATGTCACTACACTATATTGAGCAAATTAGAGCAACAATTCACATGCAGGCCCAGAATAAGGAACTAATCCAACCATATCTGCATAATGTTTGACAGTGAGTGCAACAAATTAAACTGCAAAATATTCTTAAATGAAATTAACAATAATTTAAGCTTTACACTGCAGTGAATTTCAAAAAAAGTGCTAACCTTTGTTCCAAACAAAATGTAACGAACTTGTTCAAAATCAACATGACAACTTTGCTCTAGTTTTCTACATACTTTGCAATACCTCATAATGTAACAGTCGTGCAAGGGCCCAAAAATAGGGACAGATTTTAAATGTTGCTCTTATAAACATAAAAAGTTAAAATCAACAGGATTTGTGGTAGCATGCATTTTTCTGAAGGATATGAAGTCAATCTCAAATGTATATAATTTAGAGACTTCAATGCACAGATCACCCCAGTGAATTGATAGAAATCAACAAATTTTATGAGGAACAGACCAAAAATATGACGTAAAAAATTGGACATTCTGTGAAAACCTGGACAGTTGAGAGCTATGGATAGGATATCTCTCTATCCATTTAGAGTGTTAAAAGAATCAACTCAAGAGATTGTACAAAGATTTCCACACTTGTACAGATCTTGCTGCAAATTTAGT
>NC_056748.1:683547129-683579629 GCF_019279795.1 Protopterus annectens
ACTAAAAAAGACCCAAAACATTAAAATCCTGAAAACAGATGAACTCAGTAATCAAGACTATTAAGAGAAATTCTTGTGATATAACAGAAGTAAATAGGATATATTACCATTTAAATAACAGACAAGTCTTGCCACAAAAACACAGAGCAATAAGGAAAAGGAAGTGAAGAAATAAAATGCCATCATGGAAGCATCAAATACCGAAAACTATAAACCAATTAAGACAAGTGTTACTGTTAAACAACAGGAATAGTTCCGAAAAAATTCTTAAATATACAGACATGGTGAAAGCAATGTACTATATTAAAACAAACCAGTATCAATCTTATGCTATTGCAAATCTTATTCTTCTTTCGGCTTTTTCCGGGTTAGGGGTCACCACAGCAGATCACCTGTCCAATCATGACTGGCAGTGGAGTTTTCCTGTGTCAAGTTGCCAGCCCAGCACCCAACCTTCCACAGGCAGGCACACATACACACTCATGCCTAGGGCTAATTTAAAGTGTCTAATCTACCTACAGCATGTGTTTGGGATGTGGGAGGAAACCAGAGCACCCGATGGAAACCCGCATGACCACAGGGAGAACATGCAGACTGCACAAAAGGCACCCCAGCCAAGGATCAAACCAGAGAACCTCTTGCTGTGAGGCGGCAATGCTAATCGCTGCGCCAACATGGCTGCCCAATCCTATGCTATTGCAAATATACTAAAAATATCAGCACAGGCAGAAAACTTAAGACATGCAGATAAATATAAAGAGAACGTACAAAATAAGCAATTCACTGACAACCCCATAAGGAAAAGGAAAATAAATAAAAATATACACGTTTTTGGAGAAATATTTATGAAGACCCTGTGGAACATAAAGATGCTGAATGGATAGAAACATTAAAAGAAACATTATGGAGCTGAAATGTAGGGGATATGAAATCGGATGAAGTAATGGCCAGAAAAATTTAAACAAAATTAAGAAAAGCTCCTAAATGGAAAACCCTGGGCCCAAATGCAGTACCCAACTTTTGGCTAAAAGTATTAGCATCTTTTCACAAATATTTAGCCCAGAGTAAGAATTACTTGTATGCACAACCCAGATAGACACCAAACTGCTAATCAGGAAAACTGAGACTCATCCTTAACAGTGAACCTGTCAGCCATCCTAAAAATTATAGACCAATAACTTGCCTTCTGATAATATACAAGCTGCAACTGGTGTAGACCTAGCTAATAGAAATTAAAAGAAACCTTTTGTTCTATTGCCATGATTGGGGTTAACAAAAGGAAGTCATATGAAACAAAGGATCATTTGTTGCTAAATAAAGCCTTAACAATGAATGTAAAAAGGTAAGAAACTAAGTATGGCATGGATAGTTTACAAAAAAAAGCATCTGACATCATCCCACGTTCATGGATAAACGAGTGCTTGCACATTTATAAAATACATCCTACATTAATCAATTACATTATAGTGACCAGGAAACAGTGGAAAACTTTGCATTTAAGCCATGACCAAGGCCAATTTTCACCCATGAATAAAAACTTAATAGGGGATATTCCACAAAGATTCTTTGCCACTACTGCTTTTTTTTGTCTTGCTCTTAAACCCATTAAGCTGTTAACAGATTAGGTCATGGTTACAATTTGGATCCAAGAAATCAACCTTGTTTAAAGAATTCTCATCTAATTTTTGTCGATGACCTAATACTGTATAGGTCTTCATATAAAGGAATTGATAGCATAACTTCAAGGGGTTAAAACTTTCTCAGATGACAGAATAATGTAATTTGGTACTGATAAAAATGTGCAAAAGCAATGCAGTTTCAGTGAAGTATCAATCTGGGTCAGGAACATGATATAAAGAAACTTGAGCAGGAGGCAGTGTATAAATATATGGGAAATAATTAAGAATGAGCAATAAAACATTAACAAATATGAATTAAACTCAATAAGAATACTTCAAAAGACAAAATAATATTGAAAACTGCCTTGACATCTAGAAATAAAGTCCAAGCTACATACCAATTTGCTCTTCTTGTTCTAACTTACAGTTTTGACGTAATTGACTAGTCTTTAAAGGTATCGGATTAGCAGGACAGGAAAACAAGGAAAATGCTTCATAGTTTTCAAATAATATTAAAAAAATAAGGGTCTCTATTATTAAATTTTGAAGCTTTGAGAAAATACTATATTACATCCAGAGCTCTCTTTCTTAAGACTGGAGCCAAAGGAATGTTCTCAAAGCTTCAACATTTTATACTTTTAACATAAATGTTTTAAGATGTCGGTTTATGGAGTGGTGTGGATCACTTTAACTATAGAATTTTTAATTTGTAAATTGTCCAATTAATTAACTAGAATGTAAATGACACCTATTACACAAGAGGTGCTTATGGAAAGAATAACTTAGTTCTGAAAAAGTCTGTTTTGGTGAGGGAGACGTAAGCACTTAACTTTCTTTGTGTTTGGAATAAAATATGTTCATAAGAACTTTGGTCCTGTTATTCCTGTGGAGGTATGGAGCTTATGGTCTGCACCCAGTGAATTGTTAGTTGGTTTTGATCAAATATACTGGCAATTTCATCTGCATGGTTTTGTTTTAGAATGAAACATGACTTATCACTCTGATACAGAAGCTGTCAGCTACCAAAAAGGCTTTGTGCTGGATGAGAATGCCACCCCTTGCACAAAGGTAGGGCATCAGTGGTTCCAGGAATTTATACAATTCTCAAAAAAGCCAAACAGTTGCAGAACAAAGCTTAGTTCACAAGACCAAAACTTGATACAGTATGAAGCAAACCACTCAACATTGATATTGAACATGTGTTTAATAAAACAGAGCTTTCAGGTCAAACAAACCCTTCATCAGTGTATAAAATACTAACACTTACTAACCATATTTATACTTTGAAAAAAATCAGCCAGCCATTAATTATTCAATTAAACAATCAATCCTAGTTAAGAACAGTAATTTTAAAAGCACAGATCTTTATTTCAAACACATTTGTTTATATCTTAATACAGGCTTTAAAGAAACAGTCTGATTTAGACCTGGTAATACATCTGCACAAAGGCATATTATCCATTGATATTCTTTCATCTCAAGCTTATTTTTAAAGTCTCTCCCTCATATATCCTTATCACCCTAACAGAGAGTTTATGTGCATCTCCATATGTACTAATGTGCTTAGCCAGGGAATTAGTATAAATCTTTCTCCTTATTTCTGAATGGTGCTCAATTATTCTTTCTTTCAATTTTATGGTACATTTCCCAACATAAAATGCCTGACATCTATTACAGGTAGCCAGGTGTATTATATTCATTGTAACACATGTTGCTAAGCCAGAGAATATATCATTCTTCCTAGTGATTGGATGTTGAAAAATGTTACTTTTGTCAATAACATCACGAAAGCTACAATTGTAGCAGGGAAGGGTATCTGCTTTAACTGCTGTTACCCCGCCATTCTTGACACATGTCTTTATAACATAGCTGCTATTTTAAATTCTGACAGTTTGTATATGAGAAACTGAGTTTCATGCCAATTACGGGACATAACTTGGGTAAAGATGTTAATATACACCAGCTATTACTAAATTCTTCTTACCTCAGAAGTAGCTCTATTGTATGTTGTAACAAACCGTAACTTGCCTATATCCAAGTTTGTGTCCATAGTTACAGAGGATACTTTCATTGTGTTCATAGAGACATAAGGTTTTGTACTATCATGCCTACAGCCCAAAACATATTCAATTTCCATGTCCAGGGATTCCATATTATAGCCCCTCTCTATAAATTCACCTTTCAGTTCCTGCATTTGTTTCTTACATTTTTCTATAGAAGTATCAAGTCTACTAATCCTAACAAAATGGGCTTTAATGACACTTTTAAACACATACGGAGCATGCATACTGCTTTGATGAAGAAATGTATTCCTATGTGTGGGTTTTTTCTAACAGTAGTTTGAATATCAGTCCCATCAAATGAGATTCTCACATCCAGAAATTAATACGAGTATCTGAACATGTCATGGAAAAATGTAAAAATTCAGTACTGTTATTCAAATAGTTTAAGGAACAAAAAAAAGAAAACAAAGGGTGGTGGATGATGTCCTCCTTTGACTGTCTTTTCAACAAAAACAAATTAATGAATGGACCAGCCACAAGAGGGTTAGAAAGCAGCCGGAAAAAGGATCTTACAAAAGGTACTCTTTGTGGAATTGCCATATTTGCTGCACTTTTTTTTTTCTAAAATAGTTTTGGTAGAAGCTGTTCTTTTACAAATGCATATTGGTCACTTCCCATTATTTTATGTCTTCTAGTGCTATAATATAAGCAGCTATGTTCTTGCCTTAACAGATAAACATTGTGTTAATTTATCTGTTTTTCCATCATTATGTTTTAAATATTTTAAGAAGCATTTTTATATGAAAGCTTAAGGTTTTCGTTATCTTAATAGTGTTCTCTGTGTGTACTCTGCCAGCGTTTTGTCAGTGTATATGTTTATTTGATATTTACATCTATCTATCATACCTTCTCAACCTCTTAGAGCAAGAAGTCTGGGCAAAGCCATAAATAAAAGACAGAGGCCCAAAAATGGGAACAGTTTATTAAATGTTGGTCTTACAAGCTTAAAAAGCTGATAGAACAACAGGTTTTGCACTAGCATGAATTTTCTGAACGATATGAAGTCTGAAAATCAAATGTCCATCATTATTTTCGGTCTTTAATGGCGTGCCACTAATTTGCCAGAAAACCATAGTTTTATGAACGGATCAAAAATACAAGGCAAAAGACTAGACATTCTGGAATGTTATCTATATATTTGAGACTGTTTTTCTTTAAGTAAGATAGCACCTTTCTCTGGGTTGGCAAAATATCTTCACACAGCCTTTCTTCCCTTACAAACAGACATTGTTCTACTCAAGTGATGTGTTTGCAGGTTATTACACATTGAGTAGAATGCTGCTACATAGAAGCACAACAATGTAAAAACAAGGAACATAATTAAAACAATAGCCTAAATTTTGGTATACTGTATAGTACACTAATATCACAATACTTTTATAGTGCAATTAATGCAAACAGTCACAAAAGAGGCTATGAAATCTGTTGTGCAGAAGGGATTTCTATCAGTGATCTTCGAAAGCTTCAAAAAGTGTATCTGAACACAAAGCAGTATAACAGATTTTGAAAAGCAAAAAGACATTTCAAGCACAGAATTAACTTAAGGATAGAGTGCTTAAAAAGGGTACCTTATAACAGTCAGACTTCTCTTTTGCTTTGCACCAAGATACATTGCCAATGACAGCAATGGCCTTATGTCAGGACTTTATCAGAATACTAATTGTTTTTCCTTTTGTCCTGTGACAGAGCTCCAAACACATCCTACTAGTGCAGGTGACAGGAGGTAAAACCCAAAACAGAACCGTCAGTGCAATTTATTTTCCTTTTTCAAAGGAAACTGTGTTCCAAATCCTCCAAGCAGAATTATCACCCTTCTCCCCATGGATCAATGAGCGTGAACCATGGCTCTAAAAAATTCCTCCTGCCAGCTGCAGGCCTTGCAACACATACTAAACAAGTGTTGTCTTCTTTCAATAATCATCTGTCCAAACTGGGTCATTCAGCTGAAGGAGAAAGCAAAAAGGCCTGACTTATTCAATACTTACGTGAGGATCTATATTAACACGAGAGCTTCAATGAATTAGAAACACAAACCATGTTAATTTGTTTTAAGTTACTAAATATATAGCTGCTTGACCCATATTAAGTAAGAAAACAAAACCGCTGTGATGAAATGAGTGCTAAGGATGTGTAAACTCACTACTGTATTTCACAACCCAGGAAATCAAAGAATAATTTAACATTTTTAGTGACTCAGCTTTCTGTGAGCCATTGGAAAGGCTGGATGATTATTAGACACTACAAAAACTGCTGAGAAAAGTATTCAGAAATGTTTTAGTGCTCCTTCTGGACTACATCTAGTTTTGCTTTTTTTTGTCTATTAGTAACTGTTTTACTTAATACAGTTAAAGGGCGTATACATGAAATCTGTGATAGTAATGAAGACAAAGGGAATTTGCGCTTAATAAATAAAAACATTAGTATTGAGATGGGAAAGTTAAGTATTTATATCTGACATAGTGCTGTCACATTCCAAGCAGTTAAAATATGTTGTGTCTGTAGATCATGCCAGCCACAAGAAGTCATAGAAACTGAGAAAAACAGATACATTTCACAATGGGTGCACTGATCTGCTCTTTCTGAAATACCAATGCAGACCTTGAACCAAGTATAATGGGGATGCTTATTTCCATCTACAGCAGCTTTATTTATTTCTTAATACACATATGTACATCTAAAGCAAATGTTTCCTTAGTCAGATGAAGTTTATACCCTTAGACAGAAAACTTTCTACTAGTGACAAATCAAAGCAATAAATATTCAGAGCCCTTTAACTGCCAAGCTTGATGGGATTGCAAGAAGCAGTTGGCAAAACTGGATCACCTTAGCTCAAGGCCCTTAATGCTTAGAAGGCAGCAAACATAACTCTGTTGTGTTTAATTTTACAATTACATGATTCCAGTGCATTACTCCTTCAAAACATGATGTGAGGTGTGAGAGTAGACTGCCTTTCTTCAATAACTGATGTAAAAAAAGTGAAGGCAACTTCACTTTGCATCTGCAGCTGTTCTTCTCTAACACGTATAGTTTCTCTGCAATCCTGTATAAATATAACTTTATGTTAAGACTGATATTTATCTTTCAGGATCTCTTCCAGCCCACCCATGGTGCTCCAAATTCTCCCATCTCAGTGTATTAAACATTAACGGTCTCTTTTCACATCAGTGAAATGAGGAAAACCACCATGTATGAAAATCCTGGACATTTTGTCTTAAAGGAAAAATTATGGTGGCCTTTTCAAAATGACTGTGTTTTAATCCTGCCAACATGAAAACTGGTCATAGGAAGACTTAAATATCTGATTTGCTGAACAGTGTGACAGGGTGGCTATGGGCATCTACTTAATAAAAGTTTGTCTTGGTAGACAAGGAAAGAAGTTAGATTTCCAAGATACACTGTAATGCTGCCATATACATTTGCACTGAATCTTTAAAGTTTTGGTGTGTGTGTGTGTGTGTGTGTGGGGGGGGTTAATGGCTAAAACTGTATGGCTGAGATACATGCCTGTAACATCGCATGCTCTATTAGATAAATTTATATGCAAATCAAATGAAGGCTCTTAATACTGTATGGAAGATCAGCCTTTTCAGCTTAACGGTAACAGAGACTGAAGCTTAGAATAGCCATTATAAGTGCAGGAGAAATGCACATATTGATGGCTGATCCACAGTCAATGCTACACTAGACTTTACACTTTAAGATGGCTATTACTAAAATGTTTACAGAGAGAACTTTTATGACCTAGTGGTAGTGGCCTTCTGGGACCACAGGGATTACACTCTATTTTCTAGATATCTGGAGGCTAGCTGATACATGAAAACCTATACTTTTGTTTGTCAATACACTGTCAAACTCTCTTACCTGAAAATAACTGCATTCTGTTTGAAAAAAAAAAAGTGTGCACTATAAAAAATCATAGCAATGTACTAGGCCTCGGTGAAGTATCAAAAGTTATTTTCTTCTCCCACACTTTTTTGTGTACTTGGATACAGATATGTCTGGTCAGGGAAGACTTCAACACATCACATACTGAAGGGTAAGAGGCGTTTCTTCTGCCAATGCCTTGGGTGCAGACATCACAATTATCAGGTAGTAAAGCTATTAAACCAATAGAAGCAAAATGGAGAAAAACTGGCGCATGTCATTCCATTAGATGGGGTGCATTTCCCCTTTCTTATTATTCTATTAATGGGATGCATTTTCATAACAAGATGATAAGCCATCTTAGACCCACTTGCAGCTAAACAAACAAACTGGTCACCGAAAGAAAAAACAGAGTAAGCTGAAAAATGCACAAAATGAATTTGTGTGATGCTGATGCTGTCAGCAATGGGTAAAGAGTGCACTCAACACTTCCTCATTTTAACAAATGACTTCTGTGCCCAGAGACTCTAAAGCAATGCTTCCAAATCTTCTGACAATGTTCACATTGTTAGTAGTTAAGGAGTGGAATATAACAGAGACCGCAGCTGTTGATACCACTGATAATAAATTTAACAAGTGAGTTTGAATTCAAAAGTGCTGGCAGTCCTTTGTATCACAACCTTAAATGTTAGTTTTAAATGTTGGGATGAGAATTTGATTTTAAGTATACTTAATATCCCCCATTTCAAAATGCAACATTTCAAAAGAAAGCAGTCTGAATATCATATAAAAGATCTATTTACACTAGATTGCTGGCTCATAATCCCATCTTCTGTGTAGTCTGCTTGACTTTGGCAATGACAGTAAATGGCAACTTAGCTACTAAAATTAAATGCTTTAAACTATATAACTCAGCTGCAGGATTAGACAGTCATCTTGGATTTATAAAAAGTCTATTCCAGATCTCTGTCCATGGCAAGCAACAAATGAATGAAGCATTACACATATATTCCTTTCTTATAAAAGTCAAGAGACCAGCAAATCTAAGTACTAGCTCACTATGCAGGCAGCTATTTGCTGAGGCTGTATTTTAGTCAGCTGAAAACAATACCACTGGTAATATGAATACAAATAGCATAATATCACATCACAATGAACACGTTATACAATTTACCAAGGAAATCTGGACCTGGACACATCAGGTTTTACTAAAAATGATAAGCTTAATTGTCCTAATTAAAGTTTAATAAGAATTAAAAACACACTACCACATCAGTAGCAAGCTTTCATGCTAAATATGCATTCCAATTGACTGGAAAAGTGTTTTTAACGTAAAAGATTGCTAGATTTCTTTTGTTTTATTAAATGTACTTCAATGCGCATTTTGCTGCTGTTTATTGTTCTTCGTACAATACAAACAAATTGAAATATTGCTTCTCATAGTTTTCCAGAGTTAATGAATTTTCTTTTATGTGGATTATTCTTTTGGAAGACACTCATCTACTTTTTAATTTTCACTGCTTTAATCATTAATATGGTTACATAAAATAATATACTGTACATTTTATGGAGTTTAGGTAGAAAATGTTTTTACTTGGAAATCAAAGCCTTTCTCAAGAACATTCACCTAAATTGATATAAACCAAAACTCAAAGCATCTTTTGAGAGATTGTCTTTCGAAGCAACTGCACTCCATAAGCATTAACGGAGAAATTCCTCATGATGGCATTCAACTTTGCCTTATTAGAATAAAGGGACTCGGTGCAATAATGCTGGTACAATGAAGGCACTCCCTGACTACCACAATCAAATATAGATTAAGCGCTGTGTGTTTAGCGAGTCATAGCTGCAAGTTTCAAGAATTGCATTACATGGTCATGAACTGCTGCCACTGTCTGAAGGAGCTCGAAATGGGCAGCGAGTTTCTAATAGGACAAATTCAGTCAATAATGATTAAGAGTAATGAATTAGATTATCACTGATATCATACCAATTTGATTTTTTTGTATGTGTAAGCACATGTGCATGTCTAAAAGGAAATGAGCAAGTACATGTACCAAATAGTTTCTCTGTGGCTGAAATTTGGTTGCACTCAACAGTTTAGCAAAATACAAATTCCAAATATTCACATGGACCTCTGTCCTAAATCTGCTTCCAGCACTGCTAGTACTCATGACTAGTAGAAAGAATGCATATGGATGATAACAATGGCCGCTAGCACTATCTTCTGAATATGGAGCACACACCAGTTTTGATAATGACTTCACAAATCTTGCCATCAAGCAAACCAGAGACACAAACTTTTAGTGCAATTTAGTACAGTGGAAAGGATCAAGTGTTGTTGTATTATCCCTGTGCAATAGGGGTCAAAGCAGCCTGTGGCTGGTAAAGGTTTGATGACCTAGGAAGTACATGGGAAAGGATAAAAGTCTGCAAGTTTCTGTAAGAAGGAATTCATATTGACTGCATTAAATGATCAAAAAGTTTAAGTCAGCAGCCTAATCCATTTCAGTCTCCTACTAAAGCTCTAGCAAGAAAACTAAAGATGGCATGACTCAAGTTCAGACAGGAAAAAGGCTAGGCTTTTTTACCTGCAGCTTAAAGATTCATGCCAGGAACTATGTACCATGAGTAGACCACAAAGAATGACACTTTTAAATGACTTAAGATATGGGATATATGCCTAGTATTGGTTTACTCCCTGTAAGCTTCATATAAAAATGGTTACTTCCAGTGAAATGTACTTCAAAAACACTTGCACAGAAATTGTATATAGACCAACCCAACATGGACAGTCAGGGTCCTTCCATCCAATTTTGCATATATAATGGATAGGTAAACAAAAGGAGACTACAGTCAGACTTCGAGGGATCTTGCCTCTCTGAATCATTGTTTATTTTTATTCCTGCTCACACTACTTCTTTATTCAACATTTATTAATGTGCTTAAAAGCCCAGCAAAAAGAATCAACATTGTCTCATATAAAAAATAGAAAGTGGGTATTCCCCTTGTGTCTCCTTAGGAGCGTGCAAACCTGGGTAAATTTGTAGTTGTTTATTCATTAACTCTATGACAAATGCAGTCGAATTTAAGCACTGTCCACACATTACATAGATGCCAGATGCATAACAGGAGGAGATGTAGTTTTTTTCATATATCATGCAAAGGGTAATGTGGTTGTTGTAATAAGCACCTTGTGCTCGAAGGTCATGATAAATGCAATGTGGGGATAGAATTAAGTAAGATGACCAACTGTTTTAAATGACTAAGATTATGAAGATGCTACAAGAAAACTCAGAATAACCCTGTTATCAAAAATGTTGATTTTTTTGACTAAGTAGCTGCACATAAGAGATAGTAGGAAAAACTTTTCGGGGACAAACGCATCCATTTTTTTCACTCAACTCTCATAGATTGTCACATTTGCATCTGAATAAGCAAAATGTATTGATCTGTCTCACTTAAATCCACAATGCAGGCCTGCTCATTAATCTCAGTGTTTTCAGACTAAATGATCTCAACATCTACAAACTCAAAAAAAAAAAAAAAAAAAAAAATCCTCTCTCTCTGTACTTCTGTGTGACTGAATGCAAGAGGCTTATAACATCTGGAATCAGGAAAAGTTGGGATAAGGGGCCTAATTCTGAACAGTAAATCCTCAGACTTTCAGTATTATAATTTCTCTGTCTATTCACTGGAATGTTAATCATCTTCTAGCATGTTGTCAGAAGTCATTTTTACCACAGGCTACAATATGTGAGAGATAAGGCAATTAATGGCTGAGAGATGCAGTTTAATTCATTAGAGGCGCTAGTAGATCATGCGTATGTATTAGCAGCTCACATTCAAAACGCTCAATGTTGAATAGGTGCTATATCAGTAGGTAAAGAAATCTAATAATTTTGAATGGGAAATTACTCTTTCCTCTCTGTAGTATGATCCTGGAGTTGGTAAATTATGTACTAGTAGCAGGGGCTGTGGGGGTCCAAGTCAGCTTGCCCTCTGCTTACGAGTGGTTTTACTTTTTTTCTTCATTGCTTTGCTGTATAATCTATTGTGACAGAAATGTTTAGGTGCTTTGTAGGTGAAGTGAATCAGCAGGGTAGATCTAACAGGATGGAGGAAACCTGTAAACTACTTTGTGTCATACAGGGATAAAGCACTAACTGTCATACATGAACAAACTTCAAGTACCAGTTCAACCCTAGAGGAGATGGATAGACATAATGGCATTTAGTGTCCACTGTCATCTCACGCATCCCAGGGACAGGAATCTGTGGTACAACGTTTTTAGCTGTATGCACAACTGCTTAAGTCTTGCTTAAGACTATACTGCATATTAGCCAGTGATGCAAGCCCTCCATTTAAAGCTGGTTTGAACCCACACTAGGGGATGATGTAATATACCCTCACACAGAAGCAGATGCTCCACATCAGCCAGCAAAGGACAACATTAGGGCTTCATTATCAAGAGCCTTATTGTTTACTCAGTGGGACTTGTAGCTTCCTGATCTAGATTGGCAGCAGGGTGGGCTGGGTGATGGCACAAGACCCTCATGGCTGCCATTCACTATGGAGGCGAAAGTGAACCATCTGGTAGACAATTAGACTGCAGCTTTAGACTGGTGACCTATAGATGGGAAGCATCTTAAGAACCTCCAACACTGCAGAATAATAATTATTTAGCTGGCTCAAAACTAAATAAGCAAACACTAACTGCTAATAGGGAACAAAACCACCCCAGGACTCATTGTGAAGGAGCTACCAATTGGCAAGAAGGAGGGGAAAAATTCACACTTCTAAAAGACTATATATAAATATGCTTGAACCACAAAGTTAAATCTCAGATCAGAAAGACTACCTTCAAGTCAGTTTTGAATATTTGCTTTTAACTGCAAGTCAGTTCTGACAAATGCACACACACACAGAAACACACATTTTTCTGTCACACGTTCTGATCCTTTTAGGGTAGTCCTATACAGTTTAATCAAATATCCAAGCTGTCACTCCTCTCTACAATTGTATTCAGTCTAGAACTGATCAAGTTTTGAAACAGGATGTTTTATTTCTGAAAATTTCTGTAAAGTACAAGGAGAACCTTTTTACTAAGGTCAGCCTTGAATGAATGAAAACATTAAATCAATGTTTGCAGAATTCCAAGTTCTCAGGTGAGAACGGCTTACTGGTGACATTTGCAAATATACAAGGGATGTTTTGAAGACAAGGTGCTTCTGATGAGATAGCAGCATGCTCCTCAGATCTGCTTAAGTCTCCTCTACTGACGTTCTCTTATCAGCCAATCTCTCTGCTCAGTGTAGATTATAAACTGATCATGAGGGGAGATGGAGGTCATTAAACAAAAAATAAAATTAATAGTAACATTTTATCCATCCAGATAAGTGATTTTTTCCATGGTCAATGCAATATCAGAAGAGCACGTTTTCCAGCTGAATACATACTGAAGTGCTATTAACAAGTCTAATTTTAAGATTAGAAAAAGAAAAAGTTTTAATACTGTTGGAGCAAAACAGAGTCAAACAGAGAAATGTCTGACTTCTCAGTTTGACTCAGTTATTTATTTATTTTTTTTGTCCAACACTGTCCAGTTTCCCAAGCCAACTAGTAATGGGTTTCTTATTTTTGACTATTGCTAATCATCCTGTGAAGTTGTTTCAGGAGAAAAAAAAAATAACATGTAGCTTAGGGAACAGGACACAAGGGGAACCCAAACAGTTCTTGTACAAAAGTAGTTATGATAGCAAGTAAAAAAAAAGTACAGTTTTGTACCTACCATAAATGTAGATGTTTGAGTGCTAATACAGCTGCAGTCATAACAGATGGGTTCTCCTGCCGTCAGGCAGGTCCTCGGTCGGCCGAATTCCAAAGTCTAGGTCTGGCATCGGTTGTCGCTTCTTCCCTGACGTCAGTGTGACAGGGGTATAAAAGAACCAGCCGACGCCATTTTCTTCAGTTTTTCTTGCCCCAGATGTCAGGTGCCCCCAGAAGGAAGGCAATACATAAAATTATGTAGTAATGCAATGCAATATAATCAAAAAACAGTAGTTGCAAGCAAATACACCATAAAAGAATACCCCTAGAGGGGAAGGAGGGAGGGAAACCTGGACTGCAGCTGTATTAGCACTCGAACATCTACATTTATGGTAGGTATAAAACTGTACTATGTTCATCGTGCATACAGCTGCAGTCATAACAGATGGGTAGAATCCCAAAGCTAAGAAAGGGGTGGTAGGCACTAGGTGGAACTAGGAGGAGCCAAAATGCCCTGCAAGACTGCAGTGGCAAAGCCTGCTCTATATTTGGAGTATAATGGTAGGTTGTAGTGTTTGGAGAAGGTATGCACAGAACTCCAAGTGGCTGCTTCCAAAATATCCTTGGTAGGAACTCCTCTGAGGAAGGCTGCAGAGGTGGCTGTGGCCCTGGTGGAGTGAGTTCTAATGCCTGTAGGTACAGTTTTGCCATGAAAGGAATAGCAAAAGCGTATGCAGTGGGCTATCCATTTTGAGACTGTCTGTTTGGAAATTGGTTTTCCTTGAGCTCCTACCACATAGGCCACAAAGAGCTGTTCTGATTTTCTGAAAGGTTTTGTTCTGTTCAAATAATAACGCAGTAGCCTGTGGATGTCCAAGGAATGTAGTAATCTCTCTCCTTTGCTTTGAGGATTGGGATAAAAAGTAGGTAAATGTATGGCCTGATTTAAAGCTACCATGGATACCACTTTAGGCATAAAGGACGGGTTGGTTCGTAAGGAAACTCTGTCCTGATGGAAGATGATAAAAGGCTGAACAGCCATGAGAGCCTGTAGTTCTGAAACTCTACGAGCTGAAGTGATAGCCAGAAGGAAAGCTGTTTTCCAGGACAAATATTGCAAATCTGATGAGGCAAGCTGGCTCAAAAGGAGGCAAAGTCAGTTTTTCCAGAATGAAATTGAGATCCCAAGCAGGTATTGCTTGTTTCCTTGGAGGTCTTAAATTCTTAGCCCCTCTGAGGAACTGTCTTAAAAGAGGGTGAGAGAATAAAGGAGGATCTGTGTTGTATTCTGCAGAAATGGCTGAGGCATGGATTTTGATGGAGGAGAATGAAAGTCCACTGCTTAGCAGTTCAGCCAAATATTGTAGTATTTGAGGTAAATTCAGTTTTCCAGGGTTCTGGCCCTTTTTCTCATTCCAGACTCAAAAACGTTTCCATTTTGCGGAGTAAGCTTTTCTAGTTGATGGCCTTCTGGCCTCCAAAATGACATCCTGCACCTCCTTGGAGAGTAGGGCCTGCTGTGATGCTAAGGAATCTTCCATGCAGCTAGATTGAGGGTTTTTAGCTGACTGTGAAGAGTTTTGAAGCTGTGTTGAGTCAGAAGAAGAGGCATTAGAGGCAGGGTCCATGGAGGGGAATGTGTCAGGCTCCTCAGGAGTGGGTACCAGTGTTGCCTTGGCCAGTCCGGAGCAATGAGGATCATCTTTGGTCTGTCTGCTCTGGTCTTCAATAGGACTTTGGGCAGCAGAGGAAGAGGCGGGAAGGCATAAACTGTCATTGATGTCCAACTGAAAGATAGAGCATCCACTCTCCAGGCCTTTGGATGGAAGATCCTCGAGCAGAATTTTGTCAATTGGTGATTTTTGTGGGAGGCAAAGAGATCTATGTCTGGCCTTCCCCATTCTTGTATTATTTCTGTAAAAACTTTTGGATGCAACTTCCATTCGTGTGGATCTGTCATATTCCTGCTTAGGTTGTCTGCCAGCATGTTTCCTTGCCTGGCAAGTACTGTGCTTGTAGTTCCATTTGTAAGTCCATGGCCATGTTCCAAAGTGACATGGCCAGTCTGCATAGGGGATAAGAATGTGTTCCTCCCTGCTTGTTTATGTACCACATAACTGTGGTGTTGTCCGTTCTTATCAATAGTTGAACTGGTTGTAGAATGTCCTTGAAAGCTATAATAGCATTTATTACTGCTAGCATTTCTTTTTGATTGATGTGAAGGTGCTTTTCTTTTTGGGACCATTTGTCCTGAATGCACCGGTCTGTCATGTGTGCCCCCCAGGCGTAGTCCGAGGCGTCTGTTGTGATGGCTTGATTTGCTTGTGGCTTGCTGAATGGAAGACCTGTGTTTGTTTGACATGCTTGAGCCCACCACAGAAATTCCTTTTGCAGACATGGAATTAGTGGTATTATTGTTTCCAAACTGTGGCTGTGTTGAGACCATATGTTTTTTAGGTACCATTGTAGTTTTCTCATATGCAGCTTTGCACATGGGATTAGTAAGATGCAAGATGCCATGAATCCCAGAGCCTGCAGGATTTTCCTTGCAGTCAGCCTGGTGCAATTTGCCAGTGTTCTGAAATATTGAATTAGTTGCCCCTACTTCTCTGGCGTGAGGTAAGCCATCTGGGTGTTTGTGTCCAAATTGGCACCCATGAAAATTATATTCTGAGAGGGTATTAGCCTTGATTTCTCTTTGTTGACTGTGTATCCCAGAGAGTTTAATAACATTATTACATAAGCCAGATGTTTCAGAAGAATGTGCTTGCTGTCCGCTTGGATCAGGCAGTTGTCCAAATAAGGGTATATTTGTATCCCTTGAAGTCTGCAGTAGGCAATTACTGATGCCAGGCATTTCGTGAATACTCTGGGCGCAGTAGATAAGCCAAAGGGCAATGCAGAGAATTGATAATGGGTTGAACCTGCAAGAAATCTGAGGTATCTTCTGCAATTTTGTCTGATTGGGACATGCAGGTATGCCTCCTTGAGGTCCAATGTTACCAGCCAAGACTCCTTGCCCAGCATGGGAAGAAGTTGCTGTAGAGTGAGCATCTTGAATTTTGGTGCAGTAGGAATGTGTTTAGGATGGAAAGATCCAAAATCGGTCTCCAATCTTTTCCCTTCCTTGGCACCAGAAATAGCCTGGAATAAAACCTTGACCTTGTTCGTGTGTAGGTACCTCTTGAATAGCTTTCATGTTTATAAGATCTGAAATTTGCTTTTGTGCCTCTGCCCTTTGATTGTGTGGCAGTTTTGGCATGCCTCTCATTTTGGAAGGGTATGAAAATGGAATTTGTAGCCTCTGTTTATAATGTCCAGGATCCATTTGTCCTTTGTGACAACATGCCAATTTTTTGAGAATAGTGCCAGCTTTCCTCCTAAGGGGGCTGCCATTTGAGACCTGGTTGGCCTGCAAAGGGGAAAGTCATTGGGTTTGCTTTCTGAAAGATTGTGAGTTGTCCTCACCACCTCTTTGTGTAGGAGCTTGCCATTGTCTGCCTCTGTACGATCCTTGTGATTGTCCTCTGCCCCTCGGGCACCTGTATCTGCCTCTTTGGGGTCTGTCTGTGACAGGAAAGGACCAGTTTTTGGAAGGCCAATTTCTACTAAAACGTGGGGGTTGAACCTGCAGAAATTATTTCACAGTTTGCATTGATTTAGCTTTTTCCTCCATTTTCTGTAATACTTCCTCAGCATTTGCCCCAAATAGTACATCCTTTTGAAGAGGGGCGTCTAGTAATTTAGCTTTGACATGATCAGGCAAGGCTTGTTCCTTGAGCCAGGCATGCCTACGTATGACTGAGCCTGTAACAGCAGCTCTACATGAGGCCTCTAGAGCATCAAAACCACATTGTAAGGTATGTTTACCCACTTGTTCTGCACTATGCATCAAATCCTGCAACTCCTTCAAGTCTGGTTGTTCAGGTTGTGACATTTTACTTTTCAATTGACATACCAGAAACTGTTGGTATTTTAGCATATGAAACTGACAGTTTAAGGCTCTCATGGTTAAGGTAGCTGAGGTATATACCTTTTTTCCCCACCTTTCTAAGGATCTGGAATCTCTCTCGGAAGGCAATGGATTTTTGGCAATGGAAGCCTTAACTCCCTTGGGCCCCTGCGAGATGGTTTCTAGGTCAGCAGCATGGCTTTTGTAAAGAAATTGGTGCGAGTCAGGAACCCTGTAGTACCTGTCAGGCTTAACTGGAGCTGGAGGTAGAGAGTCCGGGTTAAGGCAGGCCTCCGAGTAAACATCATCTAGGATGTCCAAGACAGGAGGTATAGCCAGAGGCCTGTGCTGGGGTAACAAAATAAATTTCCTGAGCCTTTTCTTGGAATCTGAATAATCCTGGCCTTCCCAGTGGAAGTGTTCCCATAAGGTATGCAAAGTTTCCCTAAATGAATAATCCTCAGGGGGGGATACAGAAGGAATAGACTCCTCTGCATCAGAGTCTTCAAAAGGGGAGTAAGACTGTTCCTGATCATCAGAGTGTTCTGAAATAATGGAGCCCTGATCAGAGGAGGGGGAATCTTCCTCCACTCTGGGCCTTTTGTCCAGAAGGTGGCTGAGAACCTCTGATTAGAGTAATTAAATCCTCAGCCATTTTAAGCATCTGTTTCTTAGGCATGGGACCTGGAGATGGGCCCTGTGTAGCTGGTCTCTTAGGGTGCATGGTTGCTTTAGACTTGGTGAAAGCCTTGATGGAGAAAGAAGAGGAAGGTCTGAAGACACCTTGAGTGGAGGTGGACCTGTCCACATTCTGTGTTTCAACACCAAGAGTGGCTTCAGTATCTGTAGTCGGGGTGTGGGCCGAGGAGCCTGCGACCGCGGGTACAGGAGACACCGCCAAAGATGTGTCGTCGGTAATCAGGGGCTGCGTAGGTGCCTCACTGAGAACCGGACCACATGTAGTCGGCTTTGGCGTGGTGTCGGTAGAGGCCGCGGACCTCGAGTGTCGGTCCTTGTCTTTGCATTTTTTAGACAAAACCGGAGTCGGAGTATCCGACGACATGGTATAGTTAAATGCTTTCCCAAAAGAATGCTGGGCAAACTCCGCCCAACGCTTAATAGTGCGTTTGTTGAAGGTAGCACAAAAGTGACAGACCGAGACGTTGTGGTCTGGGCCTAAACAAGGAATACAGAGGGAATGGAAATCCTTATGCGGTATTTGCTTCCCACAAGAAATACAATTATTAACTTTGTCTGACATCGGTCTGAGGCAAGAAAAGTTTCCCCAACGGGGTACTTAGCTTTTAAGAAGACTTCGGTTTCCAAATTTTTCGTAATCTCAGGAGCTGGCCGACCGGCACTTGCGAACTGCTTCTGCTTCGGGCACCGCGCGGCAAGAAAGACTCAAGAAAATGGCGTTGGCTGGCTCTTTTATACCCCTGTCGCACTGACGTCAGGGAAGAAGCAATGACAACTGACGCCGGACATAGACTTTGGAATTCGGCTGACCGAGGACCCGCCTGACGGCAGGAGAACCCATCTGTTATGACTGCAGCTGTATGCATGATGAACATCAGAAAATCACTATTCTAAAGGAATATATTTCCACTGGTCTAAATTTCAGTGGAATTCTTCAGACAAAATTAATAAGCTGAAAGGAATTTTTAAAACCTTGATAGATTATGGCTCATATAGAGAGATTCAAGATACATACCTGAATAATGTTAAGTCACTCTTAGATACTCACTGGCAAATTCAAATTTATAATTAGAACTTTTATACAATCCCCACAGTTGTGGTACCTAAATGATACAAAGAGATGGAAATGGAATGAAAATACAAGTTGTTAATGTTTTCACAGAGTCTAAATAAAGGGCATGCTGATCAAAAGGCATGATACACCGAATGGTACATTTTCAGTGCAGTACTGTTCCCACCAACTCAGCAACATTTTGAGGTTCATGGGGAGGTCTCCTTGTGATGAGCTCAGTGAAATAAAACACAGAACAGCTCTAGAGGGCCTTTCAGGACAAATGCCAGTCTTAGCAATGGAATGTTTATGTTCAGAAATTATTTCTTGTCTACATTTGTACTCTTTTGAAAGTTACTCATATGTAGCCAAGACTTTCACACCTTTGGTATGACAGAAAATGATGCAACATTTAACTGGTGCAGGAGCTATAACCACATTTTTTGAGGGTGCGTTGTACCCTCATTTGGTCATTTTGGTCAAGATTTCAGGATATCTTTCAAAATAGTGTAGAAGCCTACTTATGGACTTTCCAAATAGCTGACAGTCTGTCAAGTCTTTAACTGTGATATTGTATCAAAGAATAACAGAACATTCAAATGTTTTAACATCTTTGTACAAAAATGTACAAGGCGCTGTTGGGAATCTGCTAACTTCCAACCTTAAAAGCAGTTATGGATTCAAAAAACATTTAGGGAGATACTAACCCCCCATCATATAGATGCGGTTAGGTCTGGCAAGGAGCATGATGCATGTTAATAGCTAAATGTTAGATAGGCTTGTCAGACTGGAAGTTGCATGTTCTTGTGGATAGGGGAGTCTATATTCAATAACTGGCGTAACCAATGTCAAATATAATATTGCAATTGTCTCTGGATTTGGAAAATATCCACTTGGGAAATCAGCTATGCTACGTAGGATAACTTATGGTACAAAGTCTTTGAAATTTTTACAAAAATGGGTCTTGTTAATTTGACTGATGACACAGAACTTAACACAACCTGATATATTGACCATTATGCCTTGCTGTTTCATTGAACTGGCAGTGTAGAGAAATATAAATAAATACAAGTATTTTTGTGAGGGACTATACCCTCCTCCACTGGATTTCAGAGGTCAGAACCACAACTCTCATGTCTAGCCTTCAAAATTTCACCAACTCATTTTCCTTTCCTATGACTTTGTATAGTCTTGAGAACGGTCAGGTTTTTAGGGTATAAGAGAGGTAAAGGAAATATAACATAATATTGTTCCTTGATGGTCCACTAAACAACAGTAAGATAGTGCATGGGACACTATGAATGGAACACAAAATATTGGGCAACTCAGACAAGTTAAAACTAACTTTGAAACCATTAACAAGTAAACAAAGCTTCTTGACCTATTTCAACTGTCATAATTCTTTAAAATGTTGTAGAATTCATCTTGTTACCTTGTTGATTTTTGTTTCATTTAATATCCAGTTTATTGAGTTAAACAAAGGGCAGACTTTCTCGGATCCTTTTCTGATGGGTTGGGGAGGGGGGGGTCATGGACAGGAGCACGGAGAAAAAAGCATCATTAGTATTGTAGAGCAGCCTGAAAAATGAAATAGCACAATCCAAGTGATCTGTCTGACTGCAAGACGATAACATGAAACATTAAAAAGCTTTATTCTTTTGAGCAAGAGTAGTGAATGATTTGGAATATTTTGATAGACAGCCATATGGAGATGATGGCTACAAGTGCGTTAGAAGCATTCAATATTACACACATATATAGAATACTTTAAATTGAGAGAAGGGCCAAGCCCAGAATGATCTTTTTTTAAAAACTTTGACTGATCTTACAATACAGTTGATTAACTACCCAAGGCAATAACATTAGGCAGGGTAATGGGTAAACTTACCAGTCATCAATCACTGTTGTAATCACCAAGGCTGATAAATTCATCTTTAAAAACTTACCTTGTTGGCTAAACAAAGGTAATATTATCAAAAGGTATCTTTTGGAGTGCCTTGGAAATCAGGTGTGGTAAGGATTAAAACTGGGACATGGTTAAATTTACACTTACTGGGACAGATTTCCTTTTGGTGGTCAATAAGTATAGTCAATATGTCAAACTGTATATATCCGATAAAAAAAGCAGTGCCTCCAGCCCAGTTATGACCACTGTCATATCCAAGTACTCTGTAGTGGACTCTTAGGATTTCACAATCTTTATTGTGTTACTGTAACCACATTTCAATGCAATCATAGTGACATGTCTACCTTTTATAAGGGGGATTTTAATTCATATACTGTATTCATTAAGATGGCCAATCTTTAAGTGCCTTATAATTTTCAGTATAGCATTACAGAAATGAATATTTTGTATTTGAAGAATGCTAATAGGGGAGTGTGATTAACATCCTGGCATTTGAGTTCTAATCCAATCAGAAAACGTTGATATTACTTGTAGGACAGACAGACAGACAGCTTCAAAAGCAGTAGTAAGCTTCAGTTATATACAAGCATATGGCAGAGACATGATAGATCTTGGGCACAAATGGACATATCCAGATATGTAGCTTAAAAGGACCCTAACACCATAAGCAGCCAAAGAAAGTTTCAGAGATCATGACAGCAGTAGGGAGATTACAGTATTGTGTTTATTTTTCTGACATAAATGATAAAGAAACAGTGTGCAGTCAAAACACAGTTATGTAGCCCCTTGCATATCAAAAAGATTTATTTCTCAACAGCATAAAAGATGCTTTTGCATTCCACTGTGCAGAATTGTTATTTCGTCCTGGTCCCCTTCAATAAACAGATCATACCGAATGACATTTGATGACCTTTATTAAACTTACATAAACATAACTATGTTACCCAATATTTATTAATTACAGCTGACAACACAAAATAGCTGATTGGATTCCAGCATCCACTGGATTCCAACATCCACATTCATGTAATATTAATCAGGACAGCGTGACCTTGCTCATCCTGACTCAGTAAGCAGCATCCATACATCCGACTCACTCACTTATGAAGCGGCGTCCCACTACTCACTTTATTTACCATTTATTGAATTAACATCCAACCAAATAAGCAGCATCCTTACCCCACTTGCTTATTTATCTAGCCACCTTCAATACTCACTTCCTTTCCCGATTCATTGGAATGACCATCCCAAACAAGAGGAGGAACAGAAGAGGGCACACCTGTCCCTCTTCTCCACCCACCAGCCTAACAAGGCTGTTCCCCATCTCTCCAATAACTTTCAGAAACCGAACTACCATTAATACCTTAGGTCAGCATCATTCGGTGTACCCCATCCCCACTTACTATAATGGATCCATGTCACCACCTCCTAAAGCCCTATCACATAACAAAATAGCCAGTTACCCAACAACTGTAAACAAAGCACTGATGCCTTTCTTAAAGCCAGTGTAACAAACCATAACTTAGTAACACAGTATAACCACTACACATAAATTAATAATCCATTTCTCACCACCAACTGAACCACAAGGATTTAAAAGACATTCAATCGTGTTATCCTTCCAACTCATTCCCAAATTTTAACCTTACAAATGTTCCATACAGGCTGTAAAGCTCGCAAATCCACATGCAATCAGGCAAGCCCAATTGCACACAGCCAAGCTTAACTGCAGCCTCCCTACAGACATAAAAATGGCCAAAAGAATTTTTTTTTTAACTATATAAATGAATTCTCCCCTTACCATATCCAAAGGCCCACCAATGCTCCCAAATAAGTTAAAATCCTTTCTCCCAAAATGAACATATCAAAATCTGTACATATGCATACAAACGGACTATGCTTCCAATTATTATAAGTAGCCAGTAACTGAACATCATCATTCCCCTGAACTATAACGTCAGCAAACTGCATCTATACCCCAAATCACATGATCTCTAGCTGCCATATCTGCCACTGGGCCTACCAACACAATTCTCCTAAAACAACTCAATCATGAATCATCCTGACATGGCCACCACTTGACTTCTCAGTCTTACACTGCTTCCCCTACACTAAGCGTATCTTATTGCTGTTCTTCCTGCAACCCCACTTTCCCAGATCAAGTTTCAAAATATACAACCCAGTACCTACTACTCAGCTTTTTAGCCCAAGAAGTCTGGAGAAAACCATAAACACAAGTGGGCCAGGCCCAAATTAGTAGGAACAATTTCAAATATTACTGTCACAAGCTTAAAAGAAAAAAACAGGCTTGCAGAAGCTTGAATTACAGAAGGAAAATCTGCAACTCCAGACCTTAAAGATTTAACTCAAATTGCCAGAAAACCTGAATGTTATGAAACTTGGCCCAAAATCTAAGGCCAAAATTTGGACATCATGAGAAAATTCTACAGTAGAAGTATGCTTCTTCCAAAGTATTCCAAAGACATGCATCTGGAGCATTTCTCCCCGGGCCTCCACTGAAAACAGGCTCTGTGGAACCTAGTTGGACTTTCCCAGTCAACAAATGTTAAATAAATAAATACAAATAAAAAAAAAATGCTCTGTTACCACAGTCCCCGAAGTAGTAGTTCCTGAAAACTCACCTATGTTATGCAACAAACAAGTACTCAAGCAACACATCATATCGGAAAGATAACACTACCACCATAATACGATCCTGATTAATGAGTTGGCTGCTTGAACTTCTAAACACCTGCATAAACACCCCAACATTCACTACTTCCCAGTGGTGATCCTGATGAGCACCCTAACAACCACAATCAAAAATAACCTTACCCCCCCCCCATGTTGCCTATGCAGTTGGTAAGGAATTAAAACGTTGCCAACTTCTGAAGAAATCCGCAAAACATGCCTTGCTTGAGCCTTCTAGCTCCCCCATAGACAACAAAGCTCCCCATTCCCAAAATATCCTAAAAAACACCCACTTGACTACAAAGCTTCCTGCAGCCCTACCTACCAACTTCACCCAAAGCACCAGCGACATGATCCTTGTGAATCCCTAACCAGGTATTTACCATTACCAAGATCTACTTGAGGGACAGATTTGTGCCCCACAGATGCCACAATCTTAGAAACAAACTCCAGAGTCCAGTCAACAAAACTGGATGGGTAACTGTAAATGCACCCCTAAAATTCCACCCATATGAACATGAGAGTTGACATGGCTGTCTTGTAAGATCCCTATCACGGTTAGCCTAATAACCTCCTATGCTCCTACAGTTGCTGTGCCTCAACTCCTCCCTTGGGAACCCCACAATCCTAACAATCCCCAATGTTGTAACCCTACACCTAAAACTACCTCTACCCTCACTTGTCTTCATGCTACCCAAACACAGCACTCTAATGTGCCCTAATGATCCCAAATAAGTAGGATTACCTGTGACCTTAATGTGCTCCAGCCCAGCCACTAGCGCCACCATCCCAGGAGCAGTCATTACCTTGCAACTGCTCACTTTAGGCCACTAACCATTGCTCACTCTGCACACTGCCTTTTGTGGCCTCATTATCTACCACTCCAGAGACCATACATCCACTGCACTTGCCTCAATCACCTTTCGGGCCTCCTTCATTCTGGCCATAAAACTCCATGCCTCTCCACCTACAAAAGAAAGAAGAAAGTATAATTTCATAACCAACACTTAACCAATGTTTCTGAACGACTACAATAAGCCCAGTCAAGGATCTACCCTGTTGATCACCTGCCCATCTACTACCATTGCCTATAACCCCTATCATGAATTGCACAGAATATTTCTGAAACTGCTTCCTTCAGGTAATTGACCTAGGCCTATGTTGCACTTCCCACCTTAGCAAATGCACAGCAAAATTGCCCCACGCTTAAGCCAGCTGAATATGTCAAAGGAATGACAAAGAGGAATTCTTTGTCAGGCTACAAGGCAATCTCAGACCCTGCTCTAGTAGAGATGCACCATATCCATAAGTCTAACTCCTTGCATAGTACCAAACCCTTAAGTCTCATATATGACATTAACCACCTGCTGGGGAGACAGGTTTATCTCCCAGAGACTGCCCTGTCTCCGAAACAGACTCTCTGTAAACAAACAACGTACATTGTTGCCCTCTTCAAATGCAGCCTTGATGAGTGGATGAGTAACCGCAAGTTTGTTTTATGGCATCTAAGCTTAATTGTGACCAATCACAGTGGGGATGGATAATCATAACAAACCACACGCCTTCCCAAACTCTGTGGGTAACATCACCCTCCCCTGCATCACCCTGCCATAGTGGAGCGAATAACAAATTTGGGAGAAAGAGCCAGGGCTGGCTTCAGCTTCCCCACAACCCTGCAATAATTAGAAGAGCAATCAGAGACTGAATAAAAGAATGAGTCAACAGGCGATGTGGTTCCCCCACTGCCAAAATCCAGTACATCAGTATTCCAGAAAGCCTACAGTCAGTGCTACAATATTCTTAATTGTAACAGTTAAAATAAACCAGCCTTAGGAATCAGCTATCTCTTTATTTGAAGGCGTAAAACCATTTGGGAAGAAATAATACAATTATAAAACACTGAACAATGGATTTCCAGACCCCCCACCCCTTTTGTAACATAAAATGGCCAATCTGATGAAACTCACATGGAAGCCCTGCTCGAATAAGTGCACTAACTTCAAGGCTAGTTATGAAATGTCATACAACTTCTCAATATTCCTGTCTACATTTTTTTTTTATATTCTACAATGTCTTGCACGAAACCACAACTGATAAATTAATATGTGAATAACTGCAAACATATTTGTAATTTCCAACCAGCATAAGTGTTGACCCAAGCTTCCCAACAACACCCCCATCCCTGTAACGGTCAGTGCCAAACCAAGCATGCTCCATCTGAAAACCCACAAAAATCACTCCCCGCACATGACAGATTTCCTGATGATGGAGACTGTCGACTGCCAAAAGAAAAATCAACCAAGCATTCACCCTCTTTCGGCATTATACAGTGGGTGCCCATAGCCCATAAAATACCACTGCTGAGCTGGAATTCATAACTTATTTGAAGCACTAACAGTACTACAGTATTAAATGTATATACATATCGTTTCATGGTATTCACCAATGAGACAAATTCTCACCATATGTCACTCATAAAGCAACACATGCTGTTGTGTGCACCCATAACACCTGCAAAAAAAAAAAAAACAGTAACCGACTCTCCGAATTACACAGAGGTCAGATCTCCACCTGACATTAGGATCAACATGGGCACCAAACTACCCTCCATAACCACACTTCAACACACATTTACTGTTAGTAATGATCAACCCAAGCTTGGAACCCACCAAATTCACCTTCAGCATTTACAGAGCCCTAACAGGAAGGCACATATAACCATACTTCACAACCTCTTACAACAAGAAATCTGTATAAAGGCACAAATAAAATGAGTTGTCTACATCTCAAAACACTGCAAACATCATACCAGAAACTCAGCACATTGATAAAATAGTGTACCTTTCACTAACCTGAATTCTCCACAAAGTCAGAAGTTTTAAACTCAAATATCTGCTGCTCTTCTTAACTGTAACAGCCTTGTCAATAGCTTGCCAGAAATCACCTCTTCATCTAGCCACATGGATGGACTAAATAAGTGAAGAGAAATGCTGCTGGCCCACCCCAAACGCTACACAATCCCAGACAGCCTGAGAAAAGCCATGCAACTTCACCTGCCAGCTGTCCAAAAGACAACACGGTAGCGTACCATCACCAATCACAGAAAATGGAAAGACATGCCAGCAGTATCACCACTCAACTCTATCCCTATTTACCCTATTTTTTTTTTTTTTTTTTTGAAGCAGGCTCACAACTGCTATGAGCCTACCACACAACACTTCCATCCACGTAGCATAGCATGTGGCCATATGCAGCTTCAGCCCTCGTTTTTTTTTTTTTTTTTTTTGAGATAATCTTATGTGGTCATGATGCACATACTGTTCTCCTGCAGTTGCAAGCATGCCATTGCTAGAATTTTTTTTTTTTTTTTTTATTATTAGTTGCAAGAACATATTACTAAGCCTACCTCACAGCTATCATAAAAACAGGAGTCAATTCATACCAAAGGACACCAGCAGTGCCATGCTTCAGGTAACCCCACCTGGGTGTCTATTACGTGAATGAACTTCAAAAAGTTTGAACCCTATATCGTCGAAACTATACGGTCGAACTTGCAGAAGTTCGAACATGGAAAAAAATAAATAAAATATGCAACAGTAAACTAACTGTTGCAAGCAGGGGGGAAACTCAGAGACCGCACTATACTGCAGATAGGGAATATTTCCCTTTACTGCACTCTAGTGCAATCTCTGAGTTGGTATATTTAAAGAGCGGGGGTGTGGGGGGTGCAGAGGGGCTTGCTCCCCTGCTTGCAACAGTTTGTTTACTGTTGCATGTTTTATTTTTTTTTTTCCGTGTTCGAAGTTTTGAAACTTTGAACAGACAGGGGGGCAAAAAGTTTTCCGATTAAAAAAATTGGGGGCCGTTTTTTGAAAGGTTTTTCAAAATTAACCCTTCCTAAAGCCCCAGAAGTAATGGCCAACAAAAAAGCAGTCTTCCAAGATAAAAACTTCAGTTCAGACGCAGCTGCAGGTTCAAAAGGAGGTAAAGTAAGTTTCTCCAAAACAAAATTGAGATCCCAGGAAGGAGTAGGAGCTCTACGTGGGGGTCTTATATTCTTTGCCCCTCTAAGAAATTGTTTGAACAAAGGATGAGAAAATAAAGGAGGGTCACAATCATAGTGAGCAGAAATGGCTGCAGCATGAACCTTCACAGAAGAGAATGACAAACCCTTGTCCAGTAATTCAGTAAGATACTGTAGTGCAAAACTCAAATTAGGCACTGAAACATCAAAACCCTTTGCAGTGCTCCAAAGAAAAAATCTCTTCCATTTATCAGCATAGACTTTTCTAGTGCTAGGCCGCCTGGCTTCCAAAATGACATTCAAAAGCTGTTGAGGAAGCTCAGACCCCACCGGCTCCATCACAGAATACGCCAGGCTGTCAGATGGAGGGACCGCACCTGAACATTGAGAAAATGATTGTTTGACTGGGACAACAAATGAGGAACCTGTGGCAGAAGCCAAGGAGGCTCCTGGATTAAACTCCTCAGCAGAGGATACCAATGCTGACGTGGCCAATCTGGTGCTATTAGAATCATGCAAGGCTTGTCCTGCCTGACTTTCAAGAGTACCTTGGGGAGAAGAGGCAGAGGAGGAAAAGCATAAACGTAAAGGTTGTTCCAACTTAAAGATAGAGCATCCACTTTCCAAGCATCTGGGTGGAACATCCTTGTGCAAAATTTTGGAAGTTGAAAATTCAGTGGAGAAGCGAACAGATCTATGTCTGGAGTTCCCCAAGCCACAGTCAATTGTTTGAAAACCTGAGGATCCAGTTTCCACTCGTGGGGATCCACAATTTGCCTGCTCAATATATCTGCTAGGGAGTTCTGAGCTCCTGGCAGAAACCGTGCTTGAAGATTGATTCGAAAACTCAGAGCAGTTTCCCACAAAATCATTGCTTGCCTGCAAAGAGGGTAGGAATGGGTTCCCCCCTGCTTGTTGATGTACCACATGACTGTTGTGTTGTCTGTTTGAATCAACACCTGTCCCGGCTGAAGCAGGTCTTTGAAAGCCATCAAAGCAAATTGAACTGCTAACATCTCCTTCATGTTGATATGCAAATGTAGTAGTTTGGGAGGCCACATGTCTTGTATCCATTTCCCATTGAAGTGTGCTCCCCAAGCCAAGTCTGAGGCATCCGTCATTAGGATCTGACTCGCCTCTGGTCGGGTCACAGAGAGTCCCTTGTTTAGGTGACATTCCTGAGCCCACCACAAGAATTCTTTCTGGATGCAAGGTATAATCTGAATGACAGTGTCCAAACCGTGGCAGTGTTGAGTCCACACACTTTTGAGATACCATTGTAGCTTCCTCATATGCATTTTAGCATTGGGAAGTACTAGAATGCAAGATGCCATGAACCCCAAGGCTTGAAGGACTGTCCTTGCAGCCAGCCTGGACATTACTGATAGCTGCTGGAAGTAAAGATGAAGAGTTCTTTGTTTGTCCGGGGTCAGAAATGCCATCTGAGAGGCTGTATTCAGTCTCACACCCAAAAAGCACATGTCCTGAGAGGGTACTAGACTGGACTTTATTTCGTTCACAGAATACCCTAGGCACCTTAAAACTGCCATTACATACTGAAGGTGTTGTAGTAATATGTCTTTGTTTTGAGCAAGAATCAGGCAATCGTCCAGATAAGGGTAAATTTGTATTCCTCTCTGTCTGAAGAAAGCAATCACAGGAGCCAGAACTTTTGTGAATACCCTGGGTGCAGTAGATAAACCAAAGGGCAATGCAGAGAACTGATAATGCGAAGTACCAGCCCGAAATCTCAGGAATCTCCTGCAACTGGGCCTGATAGGGATGTGAAGATAGGCCTCTTTGAGATCCAGGGTTACCATCCAGTGATCTTTGCCTAGCATAGGCAGAAGTTGTTGTAATGTTAACATCTTGAACTTTGGAATGTCTAGATAGGTATTGAAAATGGACAAATCCAGAATTGGCCTCCAAGTGTTTCCTTTCTTTGGCACTAGGAATAGACGGGAATAAAATCCTAGGCCTACTTCTGATGGAGGGACCACCTGAATTGCCTCCATCTGCAAAAGCAGAGAAATTTTCTCCTGAGCCTCCAGCCTTTGCTGAGGAGGCACATCCGGCATGCCTTTGAAAGGAGGAAAAGTGTGAAAATAAAACTTGTAACCTTGATTTATTATATCCAACACCCATTGGTCCTGGGTGACCAAATTCCAGTTTTGTCTGAAAAGTCCCAACTTTCCTCCTAGAGGAGCTGCCAGTAAAGAAGGGTCTGGCAGCGGAAGATATAGGTCATTGGGTCTGCTTACGAAAGGGCTGACCCCTACCCTCACCAGAAGACTGTGCAGGAGAGCTCCAAGTCCTAGGTCTGAAAGAACCCTGAGCGTGAGCCCTGCCTCTACCACGTCTAGACCTGCCCTTAGACTGATAATCCGAAGAAGGATAAGACCATCCTCTAGCAGGCCAATTCCTACTAAACTTAGTGGGCTGCACCCGCATAAAATCCTTGACCGTCTGCATAGACTTAGCCTTATCTTCCATTTTTTTCAAAACTGATTCCACAGGAGGGCCAAAAAGTACTTCAGATTGAAGAGGAGCATCCAAAATCCGAGCCTTAACATGCTCTGACAAATTCTGATCCTTAAGCCAGGCATGTCTACGAATAACTGAACCTGTAGCAGCCACCCTGGATGAAGCCTGAAGAGCATCAAAACCACACTGCAAAGAATGTTTGCCCACTTGATCTGATGCATGAACCAACTCCTGGAACTCCTTACACTCTATACCCTCAGATAAAGCATCCACCTTAGATTTCAATTGGCCTAACAAAAAATTCTGATACTTCAGCATATGAAATTGGCAATTCAAAGCCCTAGGAGGTGTACACTTTTTTCCCCCCACCTATCTAACGCTCTAGAATCCTTATCCAAAGGAACTGGATTCTTAGCCACAGCAGCCCTAACACCCTTCGGACCTTGAATAATAGTTTCCGGATCAGCTCTAGGACTCCTGTACAAATACTTATGTGCTTCTGGAACTCTGTAATACCTGTCTGGCTTAACAGGGGCCGGAGGCAAAGAATCAGGATTAAGGGAAGATTCAGAGAAAACATCCTGAACAACATCTAAGACAGGAGGTATAGCCAAGGGCCTATGTTGTGGCAGAAACAAAAATTCTCTAAGCCTTTTCCGAGAATCTGAAAAATCTTGACCTTCCCACTTGAAATGTTCCCTCATGGAATGTAAAGTCTCAGAAAAAGAAAAATCCTCTGGAGGAGAAGCAGACGGACAGGAGTCCTCTGCATCCGAATCTGAAAAGGAAGGGAAATCCTGAATTTCTTCAGCTGAGGATTCAGAGTAGTCAGAGGAATGATCCATTCCCTCTAAATCTGCCTCCACCCTAGGCCTCTTCTCTGGGGGGGGCATAGAACCCCTGATCAAAGTAATCAAGTCCTCTGCCATTTTCAACATATGCTTTTTAGGAACAGGGGCTGGAGAGCTAGAACTATGACCAGGGCCCACAAGACAAGGTTTGGCCTTAGCATGGCCTTTAGCCACTGAAGTAGAAGGCCTCATAACCTTTTGTAAAGCTGGAACTACAGACACCTGAGAAGCACCCTCAGCCTGGCCTAACTCCTGAGAGGCCAACTCCTGTAAAAGTAAGGGTTCCCCCTGGGATTCAGCCGAACCCTCGGCAGGATCCACAGGTTCAACCGGAGGCTCCGTAGAACCGGCGTCCGCAACGGACAACTCATCCGGTTTAGACCTTAAAGATTTATCCTTATGCTTTTTAGAGGTAGCGGGCGGAGGATCCGACGGCATGTTATAGTTACACCGTTTACCAAAAACAAGCCTGGCACAGTCTAATCTTCGTTTAATGGTGCGCTTATTAAATCTAGCACAAAAGCGACACCCAACCACGTCGTGCTCAGGCCCCAAGCAAGGAATACAGAAAGAATGATAATCCCTATGAGGTATCTGTTTCCCACAAGAAATACAATTAACTTTTTCTGACATCCGGATAACTGAGGCAAGAAAAGACAAAAATTTCCCCAACGGGGTACTTAGCCCAACTTGGTCTTCGGTCTGAAACTCGATAAATGAAAATTTCAGAACGCCGAACGGCACTTGCAAACGCTGCTTCTGCTTCAGACCACGCGGCAAGAAAGACTGAGGATATGGCGTCGGTCATGCACTTAAGTACTCCTATGTACTGACGTCAGCTCTAGGCGACAATGACCGACGCCAGCCTAGCTCTTTGGCATTCGGGCTGACCGAGGACAGCGGACTACCCACAGGTTATGACTGCAGCAATGTGAGACGAAGAACATCACTGCAAACATCACCCCCAGAAACTCAGCACATTGATAAAATAGTGTACCTTTCACTAACCTGAATTCCCCACAAAGTCAGAAGTTTTAAACTCAAATATCTGCTGCTCTTCTTAACTGTAACAGCCTTGTCACTAGCTTGCCAGAAATCCCCTCTTCATCTAGCCACATGGATGGACTAAATCAGTGAAGAGAAATGCTGCTGGCCCACCCCACACGCTACACAATCCCAGACAGCCTAAGAAAAGCCATGCAACTTCACCTGCCAGCTGTCCAAAAGACAACACGGTAGCGTACCATCACCAATCACAGAAAATGGAAAGACATGCCAGCAGTATCACCACTAAACTCTATCCCTATTTACCCTTTTTTCTTTTTTTCTTTTTTGAAGCAGGCTCACAACTGCTATGAGCTTACCACACAACACTTCCATCCACATAGCATAGCATGTGCCCATATGCAGCTTCAGCCCTCGTTTTTTTTTTTTTTTTTTTTTTTTTTGAGATAAACTTATGTGGTCATGATGCACATACTGTTCTCCTGCAGTTGCAAGCATGCCATTGCTAGAATTTTTTTTTTT
>NC_056748.1:683584629-683704629 GCF_019279795.1 Protopterus annectens
AAAAAATATAAACAAGCAATCACATTGTACACATAAAAAAAAAAAAATATGCAAAAAGCCATCTCTAAATTGTAACAATCAAGTGTCCAATTCACTAGTAATTATATAAGAAGTACTGGACTGGCGACTAAATAAAATAAACGAGCCTCGGTGAGGCTATATCAAGTCACAGTATAAGCACTGGCCACGTAATAGTAAAGTTCATCAAAAACATACAGAAAACAGCGCATTTAACACCGTAGATTTCTTCTTTCTGAAGAAATCTACGGTGTTAGATGAAAGCGCTTAACCATATGTTTTGTTTTATGTGAAAACGGAGTGAATTAAAGTGTCCAATTCAGTTATTTAGGTCCAAGATGAAGAAATCTAACCACCCATAGAGATAAAAAAAAACATATATTTTATGGACCCAAAACAAAAATGGCGACTGGTTATTCTGCCAATTTAGAGTCCAAGCTATGCAATAATAACCAAAAAATAGTATTGAGAACTGCATATAGCATTACATGCTTAATATTGGCCCTGATTTTATATAAAGGTGTAACAGACACGCATTTAAACAGCCAAAATGAAGAGCCATGAAACAACTGAGAAATGTCCATAATTATTAGGAGCGTTCAAAAACGTGCAAAAGAAAAACACACATTACAATCTACTTCCATTTCTACACATTTGGCATTCCCGATTGGCGACAGCATTTGCTTCGTAGCAATAAAAAGAAAGGATATTCCTGATACTGAAACCAAAGAACAGTCAAAACAAAACGCACACACTGTTCCCAGAGATGTAAAACCAAAAGTAAATTTGAAAGAAGAATTAGCTGATAACATTCCCCATTTTCAAAACAGCCTTTGCTTCTTTGCAGCCAGCAAAGACATCTCCCATTGTTTTCAAAGAACAAATGCCCTTATAATAGGCCAAAAAGAAACCACAGTTCAAAGATAAAAATTGATCCCCAAATACACCAGCATTCACTTCTGCACAACAAACAGGGAACTCTGCCGATGTCAAAAATATACGAAGGCCCTTCTGATAAATCCAAAAACCATTCGCAGCTTTCACAGTTTCCTTGTTCTTGCCTCCACTCTCAAGTTGCGCCAGTCAGTTCAGACAGACATCTAAAGGCCTTGTATGTGCTTCTTGTTGGGCATGTAATGCCAATAATGCTTTTCAATTCTTCTTTGCCAAATCCTGTATATTTAATTGTGGAAAGCTGATGTCCAAAACTTAATTTGCTTACCATATGTTTTTGAAGAAAACTAAATAGCCATTACCTTTAAAGAAACTGGCTTTAACCCTGTTTTTCCTTACTTGCAATGGAGTAAAGAGATACAAGACAGGAGGATCCACAGTAACTTTTTTGTGCTGGTCCACTGCTGAGCTGTTGGTTTTACAAAAGGGAATCTCCAAATTGTCAGCAATTCTGCATCACTGATCTATTCAGTCATCTACTATACGTTTTATATATATATATATATATATATATATATATATATATATATACACACACACACACACACACACACACACATATATATATATATATACACACACATATATATATATATATATATATATACACACATATATATATATATATATATATATATATATATATATATATATACACATATACATACACACACACACACACACACATATAGTATTCCAGGTTTCGGCTATATAGTCTCGAGCTTTTGAAATTTGGTATTTCAAAAGTTTGAAATTATGCAGTAATCCAGTAATCCCATATCTATATATATATCACACTTTTTTTTTTAACAAAATGCCCAACAAGGTAACTGCCCCAACCATCTGTCTTCTCGAGCATTTCAGAAACAAAACTCTACGTACCTCTAACTCCTGGCCTGAAAATGCAAAGCACAAAATACATACTCTAGACCAACTGCCACTAACCAGTGCCCACAGACATACCGTTTCTCTTGTTATTCCTACAGGTCATCATGGGTGTACCCTGCCTTAGCAAGTTCACGCTAAAATAAGATTCCTTACCCAGTTTCACTTGCATAAATCCCTTAAGCCCCTCCCTGCCCATACCTCATTTCCTCCCAAACATCCCTCCCTATTTAACCTTTACCTCCCCCTCCTCCCTCTTAATCTTACTACTATATTTAATAACCTCACTCTGAAGATGTCCCAGCACAAACTGGTTTGTTACCAAACCTCATTTTTTGCAGAAACAAAATCAGTGCATATGCTTAAGTAAACTTTTTGCAATAAAATGTTTTGACATTTGAGCTCAAACAAAGCTCATTGTCCCACCAGTATGATACTGCTCTGCAAATCAGCATAGGCTGATATGGAATACCAAATATATATATTATATATATTTTTGTATTAAACCTATTTATGAAACATACTTAACCAATTTATAAAAAATAAACAAACCTGTAGACTTCCTTCACTTACTGTATCTGTACTCGGGCTTACCTATATAGTTACTCTGACACATGAAATTCACTTGAAAAGTTGCAAGTATGCATTAAAATAAACATTTAATTCACCACTTGTTTTTCTTTATGAATTTTCATATTTATTTTATATGCCATTGCTTCTCCCTTCCATAAACTTCCTAATATTTTATAAAATCATTTTTGCAGAACAGGTAAAATGCATTTTACTTTAATGTAATTTAAACTACTGGAAATTATTTTTTCTTTCTTTTCTTGCAGATGAGCTTCATGAAATCCAGCAACAGTCCATTAAGCACATGCATATTTCATGAAATGAACAATTAAAAAATGTCAATGACTAGCATTTCTTTATGTTCCGTCACATCTTACCAGTACTGCATTCAAATGTACATTTACTTACTGTTTTTTTTTTTGTTTGTTTTAAACAGATAATTCAGCTTTGGTAAGTTTGCCTGGAGTAGACCTTCAATTTTGCCACTGGCTCTACTCAGTTAAACGAATGGTATAAAAGCAACCTCTTCTTTCACTGCCATTCTATATTTCAGTTTGTACCATAGTCGGTTTTTCAAAAAAAATATATATGCATTTAGAATTCTCCATTCAGAGTGCAATGATTTTAGATTCAGAAGGAGAATACTATACCCTATGTCAGGGTGTGGTAATTTTGCTTAGTGTGCAGATTTACTTACAAAAATCAGTCCTAAGCCTAACAAGGAAATGTAAAGTAGCAGCCTTTTATTTTGATTGGAAAAAATTGAGTGTTATGATTTCTGATGTATGCGAGTAATGAAAAAGTCATGTAGCATCACAGTCATCGGGTGTCTTCAAGAAATTATATTGTAATGTTTAACAATTTTAATCTGTATTATCCTGGCTGTTAGTGATGCATACTTACTCCACAAACAGACAAAAGGCACGATATAAACAAACTAAACTGAATAAACGAAAACCAGGACTAGTTGCTTCAGGCACAACAAACAGACACTTTAATACGTTGGCGCTTGGGAAATTCAATGACTTCCCTTCCTCAGACAGAAACATATGCTTGCAAGCTTCAATAAATAGCAAGCCTTAATGCATAAATTAAACAATCAAGTAATTAACAACAATCAAATCATTCCTTAAAGATAAATCAGTTAAAAAAAACCAACGTAAGCTTAAGAATTAAATACTACCCATAAAGCAGAACTTTAAAAAGGCACAGACTATTTATACTATAATAAAATTAAATTAAAAAGTGCCAAGGACACCAACACTTACAAGATTGCTACATAGCAGAAAACAAGTAGATCAAAATAGAAAAGATAAAATTTAATTTAATCTAAACCTTTTAGAAAAGGTGGGCAAAAATAGACTAAATAAAAAACAAATAAATAAGTCAGTCAGAACCTGCCATCTTAATTCTTATTTAATGCCTGGTCTCAATGAGACCGTGTCCATTAAATGCTGTCTTAAAAGATTGGCCTTGAAAAGGTAGATTAAAAACACGCTTTTGGTGGCTCTGTTTATATTTTGTTTTTTATTTAGTCTATTTTTGCCCACCTTTTCTAAAAGGTTTAGATTAAATTAAATTTTATCTTTTCTATTTTGATCTACTTGTTTTCTGCTATGTAGCAATCTTGTAAGTGTTGGTGTCCTTGGCACTTTTTAATTTAATTTTATTATAGTATAAATAGTCTGTGCCTTTTTAAAGTTCTGCTTTATGGGTAGTATTTAATTCTTAAGCTTACGTTGGTTTTTTTAACTGATTTATCTTTAAGGAATGATTTGATTGTTGTTAATTACTTGATTGTTTAATTTATGCATTAAGGCTTGCTATTTATTGAAGCTTGCAAGCATATGTTTTTGTCTGAGGAAGGGAAGTCATTGAATTTCCCAAAAGCGCTAACGTATTAAAGTGTCTGTTTGTTGTGCCTGAAGCAACTAGTCCTGGTTTTCGTTTATTCAGTTTAGTGATGCATACTTCATTGAAGGAATATACAGTTGCTGCATTGAATTTCATTTCTGACATGATGTATATTTTTAACAATCAGGTTAAGCAATGATATGTCATACATCTTCCTAAATTCCCTTCATTATGTTACCTTATACTTATTCAAAAACCTTTATACTTAGTACTTAGAATGCACGTTGCACGGGCCATTTCCAAACAGCTAACTCACAGAAAGGAGCTTTGTAAAACTTGTTGCTCTAAATCTTTCCTTTCTATAAGTCATACAATAAAAGGAGAAAAGTCACACTCTAAATTAAAGTTAATGTAGCCAAAGAAAACATCAATCAGATCTCTGTTTTGGCATAGTGCTGTAAATTAACATAAGCTGGTTCACAATAATGACTTGGCAAATAACAACTGAAAGTAAACAAGGATTCACAATCAGAGTATGAGTGAAATGCTGATGCACCATTTAAAAAGATAAAAACAGCACTCATGGCCAGGAAGTAAACAGAGGCAGAGTCCAAATTTTCTAGCAGCTGAGGCCCCAAACATGCCTTTGGCTGTTCCTTTGCCAGGTCTTGTTGGCAGTTTGTACAGATAAATTGACCATCTTTTATGTTTAGACAGCATAAGGGAAATAAACATTTTATGCTGCAAGACAATTTTCTTTGCTTAGAAATCGGAGATTCAAAAGAACAGGCAAGGTATTCTAGCTGATAAGCCATTTCATCACCGTGGCGTTTCTTTTCTTCTGGCAGCTATTTCACTATGCTGCAGACAATTGGCTGCTTGTAAGTGGGGGTAACTGGGAAGGTGAAAATGACAAAAGTGGATTATTGTACAGAATAGTAAAAATAGAGGTGTTGCAGAAATGTATCCATATCGACTCCCACTTTCCAAGAAAAAGGCAGACCATTGATGCCATGGGATGGCTGAAGGATAATTACAGTTAAGAACAAAGCAAATCAAAAAAGCATGGTGAAAAATGCTGATTTTATTAATGAGCAAAATAAAAGTATAACTAAAATGACATGGAACCTGAACCCAGTAACACAAAAGGCTAAAGTTATTGGTCAAGAATGAGCTCTGTCATGCAGGGCTGTATTTTCAGTGTTTAATTCATTTACTCATGGCAAGCTTTTGGTGCTTTTTTTGACCACATACTAATCTCAAACGACTCTTTCCCTTTATTCCCTGTTAGTGTCACTGAGTAGTAAATCAGTCTGCTCTCAGGAGAGGTGTCTTTCCTTTGGGGGAATCTATATAAAACCAGAAACCTGTCAATGTAGAGAGAGGACAGGGAAACATCTCAGTTAAAGTTGAGCAAGTGGTCCTTTTCTAAGTTTTTTTACTGCAAGTAATGTGGATCCTCAAAGAAAAAATGTGCACCATATACAGTTTGCAATGTTGGCATTTCCAAGCAGAACAAATGCTATGACATGCACTACTACAGCAAGAACATCCTGTGACAGCTATGACAATGCAACCAGCACCAACCCCCTCAAGGGAGGTAAGCTGGCCATTATCCAACCTCTACTAGCTCAGCAGTTTGGCTTCAGGTCCTGTACTTGAACCTAATTGACAGGAAGTTCTACCTGATGCCCTATCACTGCTGACAGGCGAGTTACAGTTTATATACTATGCAAGCCTAAGTAAATCAAGACTGGTGCTCCCAGAAAACTGGAGAAATACAATAGTGCACAGTTTTTCTTGTCTAGATAACAATATGTAAAGCTGTTTAGGGTAGCGTGCTGATGGAAAGAGGTATGAGAACGGGGAACAAACAAGAAAAGGACACTGACCAGGTCTGGTTTTTGGGGGCTGCCCCCATTAAAAGGGAAACTACAGTTCTCCCACACCAATTAACTGGGCTCTCAGCTGCTATGTTGCTGTGGTTTCTTTTCTTTCATTGGTTCAAATGTACAGCATTTGAGGCAATGAAAGAGAAAGATTGAGACTTTTGGAGCTACTGAAGACAAAGAAAGCATAGGTCTTTCATTTGCCAATACACATTCAATGGACGACCTTTGGAAATAAAAAGCAGGTAGACTCTCAATGACTATGTGGTAAAAGCTTCAATCTTTTTGAAGCTAACGGAAGTAGAAGAAAGACTGACTTTTTTTCTAAAGGAAAAAAGAGGAATATATCTGTATTTGGTGTGTGTGTGTGTGTGTGTGTGTGTGTTTTCCACTTTGCTCATATGACTGACATAAATCTTGGACACTAACGCCCCTGATACCTGCACCAAGATTTGTAGCACATCAGATGAAACCTAGACCTAATTTGTTAATATGGACCTAGGGATGCCCCTGTCATATAATGACACTTTCACAGTTCTTATTGTTCAGAAGAAATAAAAAGAATGTAAACATTTCTTCATTTTGACACACTCCATTTTAAGTTTTTTAATAATCAGGTAAACCCACTTGAGCACTGTGACTTCCTCAGTTACACAGTAGGCAAATTGAGTAAGATGCTATCAAACTCTATACCCTTGACTAAAGAAAACAAAAAATGAAGACCTTAGAGGTTTTATCTTCTGCACTAATTGCCAGAACTTCACTAACTTCATTAAATCACTGAAAATAAAATCCCAGAGGTTTACAATTGGTTAGTAATGCCAGTCAGAGATTCAGGTTCTTTTTTCAGAAAATGCATGTTGCTGTATAACCTGTTGTTCTGAAAACTTTTTTAATTTAAGTAGAGTAGCCTGCTTCTTACCCGTCCGCATTTTGGCAAAAAGGTCCAATTTTGCTTCATTTATGATCTACCTACCCTTCCTTAACTTTTTTTTTTTTTTTTGTAAAACTCCCAAGAATTACAGTCCAGTAATAACAACCATCTCAATTCCATATTTCTTGTTACTCAGAAAACAAGTGTCCACCGATTGTTCTGTTATCTTTTTAAGTGAATTAGGTTATCTAGCATTTAAGGCTGTGAGATGTTAAGGCACTTCTTCCTGTAGTGGGAAAAGGATCTGAATCATTTCAGATCATTTTTGCTTACTGTGTGACACTGAGAAAGTTATTTAGCAAAACAGGGCTCCTACGATACCTTTGAAAAAGGGTACCTTACTAATGGATACAATTTAAAAGTTGTCAGTTTTGCACCACCCCTCAATTATTTTTAGCTTTCCCCAAAACTCTTGAGCAAATTATGTAGTTTGGTCTTTTCTTTGTAAAAATTTTGCAGGCTTCTGACAAACTGTTGCAGATTGCGTTGACTATATAATGAAAGGAATGCAAGTTACAGAATTCATATTCTTCAGAAAATGCTTAGTGATACAACTTTTTATTATTATAGTAATATTCTAAGTATACAAGAGAAAATCTGTCCAGGATTTTGTGTTTTTGTTTTGAATTCTTGAGCCAAGAAATTGTGAAGGCAGAGGGGAATTACAGTGGGTTGCACTGCATTGTTTTGACTGCAGCAAGTAGATGTACATTTCTGGGCCATGTTTATGAACTCATTCAAAGATAAGTAAGGCTATATACTGCTAATTGAATATTTCCTGAAGTGTAATACTTCATTCTTGTTAGCCTTATTTTTGCTTATGAGTGATTCTAACCTTGTCACTTCAATAGAATGTGTTCTTGGGCTGCTTCTAAAAAAGGGACACTTGTATCCAGTGTGCTCTTATAAAGGATTAGCAAGCATGTTATACATTTGTCTTTTGAATTCCTGCACTTTTTATTTAGTCCCTAATTAGGTTTTCACTACACTCTATTTCACTATGAAGCCCAGCAGGTTGCTTGAAGTTCAATAGACTTCAGTTACATTTCCCATAAACGAGAGTCTTAAGGAAAGAGAAGTCACCACTATTCGTGCTAAATCTGTTTTCAGTTTGAGTATATGTTGTTTTGTTTAGCAAATGACTGTTAACATTTTTTTCTGTAAAATTTAAAAGTAAAGTTTTAAAATTACTCCAAATCTCTATGATCATTTCAAAAGTAAAGAAAATAGTACGCATACTGATAAGCTTGACCAATGTTTTTTGGTAACTAGGGAGTGACAGACAAGTAATGGGATATTATGGATGGCAGCCTAGTCCATTTCCCTGCCTATGGCCCCATTTAACCATGACATGGCTCTGACTCGGATATAAAATTTTGAATACTTTTCTTTCAAATATAGTCTGTTCTAATTACAGAATCAGGAAAAGACAGCACCCCCCAAAAAAAAAAAAATCTTAAAAGAGCAAGTCCAAAAATTTTCAAGGCTTTGCTCTGCAATTGATATATCTCACCTGACCAGAAATTTGCAGAATGTCCAGATTTTGGCATTATATTTTTGTCCCATCTCTCATAACATTTGAATTTTTCTGGCAAATAATTAAGGACTGAAGTTTATAAATGATGACAGACATTTGAGTTTCAGGATTTATATCCTTTGGAAAATGCATTTCAATGTAGAACCCATTCTATAAACCTTTTAAATTATTAAGAGTAAAACTAAACATCTATACTTGATTTTTGGGTCTCTGTCTCCATACTATTTTTGTCTTTGTCCAGAGTCTGTGTGCCACCTGGTTGAAAGGAATGTTCCACCTCTATAATCCAACTCCAACATCACTCAAAGACATAACAAATTCTCGTTTTACAAGCTAGAATTTCACCTGGTCTTATGGCTTTAAAAATTGCCAAAGATGGTATTTGAGCAATTGTGTTTGACAATCATTCCATGAGCTGAGTTTTTAAAAATGAAACCATCTGAGGCTACAGGCCATGTATTAGCTAGTGTATCTGAAAGGTGGGGGAGGAATGTTAGGAAGACAGAATTAAGGAGGACCCAAAGGAAACTAGTAAATGAAAATAATAAATAGAAAAGGAAATAAAGTATTTTATTTATTTGTTGACATTTGTTGACTGGGAAAGTTCACTGGGTTAGGTTCCCATTTTCAGTGGAGGCCTGGGGAGAAAAGCTCCACTACTAAAAGATATACATAGTTAAAAGCATTAAACAATTTTAACAAAACAGGTTAAAAAATTGACAGTTGCTATATACATGTCAACAATTTGCATTACAGTTAAAAAATAAAAACTTGAAAACAAAAAAGGAGATTTGACTATAGGAGAGTTATTTTCTCATTCAGAGACAGAATAAGCTACTAAAATGCAGATGAACAATAAAAAATGTGAGTAACTATTCCTTCCAAGGGGTTTGTCTCAAATTAACCTACATCAAGAAACAAACCATGGAAGGATATATATGCAGGACTCCCAAATATGCAACCACATCAAGATGATTTAGTATTTTTGCTTGAAAATACTTGCATATGTATTTTTATACCCAGAGTAGAGACCAAAGAATTTGTCCTCAGGTAGAGAACAATGTTGGATGTATGATAGGGAAGAAATTAATTGGGAATATATTTTCTGGGAGTGTAATGAGTTGGCAGACTTTAAAGATTCCTGCAGGCTACTCTGACAGAAATGTTGGGTGAACAAATTGATGTAACTAGAGAAATTATTTTTCTGAGCAAAGATACAGAATCAGAATAGCCTGGTAAGCCGTTGCGGAGTCAAATAATGGCTGACAAAAAGCAATTACTAGAGAATGGAAATCAAAGTCCAAACCAAATGTACAAGAAGTAGTGAATATATTAACAGTGATAAAACACCTGGAATTGGAATCTTTAAAAAGGGGTAGGAGAAAATTACAGAGGAAAAATTGTAATTGTGGGAACAAAACATACAGGAGATAAAAGGTTTTAAGAGAAGGCAGGACTTGAATGAACTATATAATGTTTGACTGACAATGATTGGGTAGATTATAAGTAATGTATAATGTTTGCAACTAGAATTATGCCAATATGGTTTGTGATGTAAAATGCTTTCAACTGGGATTGTGTCAATATGGTTTATTTTCATTTGTATAAATGTATAATTATTAAATTGTTATTTATGACAGAGGCAAAGATTTGTTTTTTTATTAATAAGAAACAGTAAAGCTAGGATTCATGCTTATATGATGAACATCTGAGAAAGTGTTATGTCATATGAGAGTAAATGTGCAAAAAGCATACTTAAATAGATAGAAACACAGTGCATGAATGAGCAAATTAGCCAGACTACAAAGTGACCACTGTTGAGCTCTGCCACATGTACTCTGCAGGGCAAGACTTAATTGCAGCAGCCATGTGACAGACTGCACTAATCTTGTAAGGCATTCACAGGGTTTTACACACACTGTCATATTATAGCAAAGAGTGCAAATGAGGGTGTCTGTTTCAGGGGTATTGGGAATGAGTGCAAAGCAATTACTTTAAACAAAATGTAAACAGCTGACTGTTGTCCATCATCCATGACATTGGGCATTCTTTAGTCTCTCTAAAAGGTAAAGAAGGGGGAGAACTAGAAAACAGTAATGGGGAAATACATAAAAGTAGATGTATACACCAAAGGGAAAAGAGGAAGTGGAGGAACGCAGGGCACCTTTTTTGAGATGATAGGTTGGGAAGATTAGTGAGAAGGGGCAAAATATAGAAAAGGAGTAGATGTCAACATCCTATGCAGAAAAGAAACAGTCTGGATGCAGACATACACTGGGCAGACAGATTGTGATGGACAGGAATAAACAATTTGCAAGTGATGATGTCACAATGGGAAGAGGGCTTGCATATCAGTGAACAGTATGGGGTATGAGCAGCATGCTAACTGCAAACAGGCTCACAGAAAAATTACTGGGATGCAGCACATCTGTTTAAATGGGCTAATGGAAGGGACCAGATCCTCCTCAGATGTCCTCATGGAACCAGCCACTGGTTGAATGGCTCTGCAGTTTCCCCCAGGAGGTACTCCAAACAGCTATCTAGCAGGCCACGGTGTATCAACTGCCACCTCAACCACCTCATTCAGTGAATGATCAAGTTGAGTGATCAGGATTAGCTACCTACTGTTGACAGGGTTAAAACCAACCTTCAAACACACCCTAGGTCTCTTTCTATTTCCATCCTATCTCAGCTTCAGCACTACTCACCCTATGACTGCAGCAGCAGCCAAGGAGTGCACTGCATCTGGTTATATCTACTGCATATCAGTCAGGTAGAGGCTCCCAGCAATGTCAAATGTCACAGCCAGTTCCTGATATTGAGAGGGAGTGCTAAGGGTCATGTAAGGATATGTGCAGGCCTATCATTCATGCATGGTTTAAAGGTACTTTGCCAACATGGAGCAGACTGATGTGTTGACCAAAATTAGAGGGGTTATCTAGCACTGCCAATTCCTCTGGAGGCCATGGATTCCAAGTAAGATGAATCAACTGGTCTCAAAGGGCTATTAGTGGAACACGCCACTGCCATTCCTCCTTCATGCAAAGGAATACATGTGTCAGCATTACTTCACTGTCCATCAGTGTTGTCCATGTATACAGTCAGGTATGTACATGGTGGTGGTCTCATGAGGTGAGGCACTACACAATGTGCATTCCACAGTTGTGACAGTAGGAGAATTACACACTGCCATCTAGCATCTTGAGCAGTGAGGAATGTCAGATTTCAGAGGCAGGATACCTCTCCTATGAACTCTATCTAGTTAATGATTCTGCAGTCCCATATTATAGCTCAAATAGCAGACCCTAGTCATGTTACACCATAACAGCACAATGGGCTAAGCTTAGAGTCACTTACTTGCACCTTATTACAATCACACTTATTACAATCACAGAAGAACATTTTCTATAGCATCACACACACCCCACTGTTAGACTCTGTAATTTAAATTGTATTGGTCATCTGTCAACTAGAACCTCTCCACCCTCTCCCCCTGTTATGTGGAGATGTCTGATGCACAGTACAGCATGACCAGGCATTGCCCAGCATAGCCTTTATGTACTATTGTATGCATCATTCTTGTTCTGGGCAGAACTCCATTGTGACAGCACATTCATCAGGCTTATAGATCTAGACTAGATGATTTAACTACTCTGCCATATGTTACATCCATCATTGTCTGGATCAATGGGCTGTGGATGTGGCTTTGCTGTTCCATGGCCTCACTGTCATTCCTAGATGATATTATTGTAGTAGCTGTGGCTGAGGTTGCTGCAGCCAGGTGCAGATTGTTCCAGGATGGATGAATGGCCTTCCTACCCTCTCATGCTCATGTTCTGTAGCATGAATCATGCTGTGAACAGTATGCAGTCTGTGGCGGGGTATTTGCTATATGCCACCAAGTTATCGCTATGCAGTGGAAATGATCTTTAAGCAAGCCAAAGCACATATTTAGTGATTTTTTTTGTTTACATTTCTGGCATTATACTGCTATTCAGTAATGCTAGGAGTTCTTATCAGTGTCAATCATAGCTTCATTTGGTGTTGTGCATCACCTGAAACAAAGTCAGGATATACAGGGGGAGGTATCAGGCACAAGTACATACTATACATCTTTGTAGTACATTGCTTGCCAAGTAAGTGGCTCTAACAATTTCACCATCCATAAAATGCTGATACAGATGACTTGCATACCAGACATCTTAATTGTATGCAATGCCAGGATGCTGTAAAGACAAACTGGTTATCAATCCCTCTGCATTGCATACTACATAGTTTACAGAATGGCAGCCTCTCCTATTGACATACCAGTGTGACTTTATAGTAGGCAAGGCTTTTGCTGCCACATGCATACAATCTATACCACACAGTACTTTGAGGAGGTGGGCAATATCATAGAAATAATGCATGGTCTCTCTCTCTCTCTCTCTCTCTCTCTCTCACTCCCATTGTGCTCTGGAGAATTGTATGCTCATCCACATGTTCAAATATTGCTTTGAGAAAAGTAAGGAGCATTGCTCAGGTGGAGTCTTGTGATATACACTAAATGTGCCCCAGTATAGTACAAGCTACATGGAATAGAAGTCAACATCTTCCTACCAGTCCTCTTCATGGGTCGTACGAGATAACGATTGCTCACAATATTCCTTGTTCACAAGGCAGTCATCATATAATTTCTGAATTAATTTTCAGTCACATACCTGCTGGCTTGTTTCTCTACCAACTACAAAGCAGTGGCATGTATGGATAGTAAAGGCAGCTAAATAAAAAGACTTGCTGCTCCAGGAATAGTTGCTGCTTGCAACTCTACAATTTCCTCCCTACTTTTTGCTTTTGTACTAATGAGCAACTTGATGTACTCCTGCTATTTTTGAAAATGACTCATGGCTTTCTTTCACAAATATACATTGCACCTTAATATGCCTCAAATTAATTGTGTGCTTTTATTTGCAGGTCATTATATGCTCATGTCCATATGTGGTGTGTGTGTATGTATGTGTGTGTGTATGTGTGTGTGTAATTCACACATAGTTTCATATTGTCTTGTGATAATATATTACACCAATAAATCACAGAATACATGCCTGTGCCCACATCATGTGTAGTGCTCTGTACTACTCAACATGTCCCAGCCATAGTGTTACTGCATGGTGAAGAGAATACCAAGAGTGCAGAAGTGAGAATTAACTTAAGGAAAGAAAAAAGTGAAAATGTAGGTAGGTATATGTATTCGCAGCTTACCTGATTTAAAAAAAAAAAAAAAAAAAAAAAAAAAAAACTTTCCCCATTATAAGAATTACAGCAGATTTCTCTGGTAGAAATGTACCCTTATCTAAAAATCACTGTTTTGATAATTCCGTTAAATCTGTCATCATAAATAAAAACTCAAGTCTCCCCCGCCCCTTGGATCAAAGTGCCTCTTTTGAAACAGTAAGGAAAATTTATACTAAACAGCAGCCATAAATCTGCCACAAGTTTATCCATTTAGTGCAGCATAACTAAACTTCTTTACTACAGTGTCCAAGTCCTGGCAAATTCCTAAATATCCTGAGAATGTTACCAGGGGCAGCAAATTGCTGCTTGCAACATTAAAAACAAGGATTTGAATGCCTCCTGTTCTAATTATCAGAGAGATGGACGGGTCACCATCACATCCTAGAATGATGAAGTCAATGGCAGAATCTGGAGTTTGGATATTTTTCATGTTGAGATTATACTGATTCCTAGAATGCATCCTTTAATCAGGAGATAAAAGCCACCCTCACAAAAGGTTAAATCATTTGAGAATAAAGTCTGTATGATTCATAACCCTCCCAACATGGCATATTCGTAGCATTTTAGAGCTACACACACACACACACACACACACACACACACACACACACACACACACACACGCACACAGTGTATATGCATGCATGTATAGATGCAGGTGTGTAATTAGGGTAGGCAAGCTGGGAGCAAGCAGCTAGGGTGCAGCAGTTGCCAACGCATTTTTTTTTGGGATGATATTGTGGTTTCTTCAATGCATGCAGATAAAATATTAATGTTTTTTCTTCTTAATGTGTTAACGGCAGCAAACTCTGTTGAAATGGAGCATTTTTCTGACAATGTTAGCACAGCTAACAAGTTACACCTGACAATGGAGTTAAGTTGATGAACACAAAAAAAAAAAAGTTAAGAGTTGAAGAGCTGAAAGTCTGGGGCATTGCACTGGATATCAGATAATGTGTGTATGTATACAGGTATATGTAGAGGTGTGTGTGTGTGTACTCAAAGTGCATGCACTTTCTTCAACAATGAAATGTAGTTCATAATTTAACTACTTGCTTGAAACAGTTTGCTGAAAGTTTAATACAATTAGGCACACTTACTTACACTTACACATCCTGCTGCAAGACCCTGTAATTTAAATCATATTGGCCATCTGTCAACTAAAACCTTTCCACCCAGTCTGCCTACTAAAAAAGTTACATGAATTTGTGGTAACTGATTTTGCCAGCTCTGGTACACCACAAATTTCTTCTGTTCATTTTGTTAATATAATTAATATGCTGTATTTTTTGAGAGAGTGGTGACGTAAAACCTCAAAAGAAACAACTTAATATTGGCAGCATATCTAATTGCCTGATATGTTTACCTTTACCTCAAAGTCTTCAGTCAACTGACATAAAAAGAAAAATGCTTTCTATGCAATGTTGCTCTGTATTAGATTTGTCATCCTTTTAGCTGCATACATAGTTGCAATTATAGAGCATCTTCCTGAAATAAGGCTACAAATACCACTTCAGAAATTGTTAACACTGCAAATGACTGCCATTTTAGTTTTATGAGATGAGGTTAAGGCACTGTAATTCAAAGAGAAAAGAGGCAGCATGCTGTTGTGTAAGGCATCTTGGTTTTGTCAGCTCACTGATCACAAGAAATAGATCTCCCAGTCAATCACTGTTTTGGGACATAGCATAAAAAAATAGAAACAAAAGGCCATTATTTATTACATCACTTCTAACTGCCAATGGGGCTAAAAGGCAAAACACTTCCTGTTTGATTTAATATCTCTCAAATGTCACACTTCGGAAACATCACTCATATTTGCTCTTAAAAAGTCCCTTCTGTTACTGCGAAACTGCATTCAAGATGCCATGTAATCCACAAACATTTAAAACACTAATGCATGACTTCACTGTATTTTGCACTTATGTCAGTGTCACATTTTGCCCACTTTTCACACATTGTGTCACACATTTTGATGAAACAAGGTTAAGAGCTAAAGCTACTTCTGTGAGTTAAACTGCCATTATCTTCAACAGGCTTGATGTACTTTTGGGTGCATGCATATTTACAATTTCAAGTTCATATTTCCATTTGCCCAGAGGCATTTAGGTTAAAAATCATTAACTGAAAATACTCTATACCAAACGTATCCAATTTAACAATGTTATAAAACACACGCTCTCCACAAGAGTTAATGAACTTTTCAAAATCAGTATGCAAGATTGTGGTTCCAGCATAGTACCATTTCTTTGGTTGTTAAGGAATTTAATGAAGGCTCAGGCACGATATATGCATTACTATAGCATATTAATGAAAATCAGCAGGAAATAGTGATAATGTAGCAGTCATTTTGGCAGATACTTTTGAAAGTAGCATTTGTTGTCATACGCTTTGATAATGATTATTCATCTTCTGTAATTGCCAAAAGAAAGCTTTTTTTTGCCAATGCTAAAAGAACTAAAAGCCCAAATAAAGACACACCTATTATTTCCTGTGAGATTAAAAATATTTTTCAAGATGGTCCAAAAATATTTGGTGACAGACTCTGCCATTACCTTTGTCAAAACAAGAAAGCTGCTTGATAAAATAGGGGATATGGAGTGGGCAAATGCTAGCATTAAAAGAAATGCTGATAATTCCTGGAAGACCTCTGAACATAAAAAGAAGCTCAAAAATAAGTGGCTTAAGCTATTTTACTATGACTTTTTTTTTTACACAAATCATAAAAACTAACCCAGACGTTGGAGAAGTAGAAATGGTTCAACAGGTTAGTCTTTGTTGCTTAAAAGTTTTTTTATAGTACATAGTTGTTTTAATGATATTTTATAGTTTGTTGTTATAAACATTAGTTTTTTCTAGTTCAAATTTCTATAACAAGTAAAAGATATTTTTTATTCATTTATTTATTATCTTTATATAGTGGTTGTTGTCTGTTATAATAAATGCTCCATATGTTTGGGACTGAAATTTATGGTATTTTGGGGAACTATAGTAGATACGGAGACTTATAGATGAGAAAATGAGTGTCTTTGTTACAATACAATCTATTTCATTTGTTTTTAACTGTTTGCTGTTTTGTTTCCCTGCCTCTCTGTGAAGAAAGACTATTCACTGATATTGCTGCTTTAATAATTATGTTCCCCATCTCCTGTTCTGCTGTTGGAATGTGATGTTATTTCTGTTAATAGACATATGAAAAGTTAATCTTTTCTCCCTTTCAAGTGACATGATATGTTTTGAAGTAATTCATTTGATATTTATTTTAGAAATGTAAATATTTATGGAAAGGTTTTACTTTATCTCTTGTTTTTCTTTCTATTTTCCTCTTTGATGTTGGTTGTGAAGGAATGGAGGATTTTGTATAGAATGATATGTTTGTGGTGGTCTAGTGGTTTACCGGGTTTGGGAGATGGAGTTTATTGGTCCCTTAACATTTTATATTATTTTTCTTCCTCCCTTATGTCTCTCTTAATGTACAATTTATGTTTCCACAAGCTAATCAATAGTTTTCTCAGTGAAAAGCTGTAAATGATTTCCCTCCACAAGCTTGTGCATGTGATCTGTTAAACAATCTTGGTTTGTCCTCGCATTGCAGGTGCTACAATGGAGAGCAAGAAAAAAAGTGCAATTTCCATGGAAATGTTTATAGTCTGAACCTTGTGCTGAGAATCTTTGTAAATGCTGAATAATAGTTAGAATAAATGGTTTCTAATGCCATCTACAACTTAGTTGAAAAACTGCATCTAAATAACATATTTGATATGTCTGCTATATTTAAATATTTATGAATGTCCATAATCAAAGCACTTTTCACACGCTTAAACCCTTACATTTTGTACACTTGTCTTCATAATTCTATTGTGGTTGTGTACGTTTTATATTGATTGGTATGACAAGCGCATAGTATACATAGCAGTGTTGTTAAAAGGAAGGGTTTGGTGTGGATTGGTGTGTCCGTGGTGGTCTACTGGTTTGCTGGGTTTGAGAGATGAGCTTCTCGGCTTTGCACTGTTTCATGTTGGCTTTTTTTCCCCTCTGTTGCCTTTTTGTTTTATCTGCTTTGTGTTTCTTGGTCCTGCCGCAAGATAGTCTGTGGCTTACAAAAATAAAAAAAAAATAAAAAGGAAGAAAATAGCTGCAAAAGTTTTCCCTCCTTGGTCTCGTGTATACGAACTGCTGAATGACTCTGCTGTCTGTTTGTACTGTGACTGCCTCAACAGAAAGCAAGAAAAAAAGTGCCATTTCCATGAAGCTATTTGCGGTCTGAACTTTGTGCTGAGAATGCTCGCAGAGCTGGATAATAGCTTGATTAGACAGTCTATGTTGCCATCTATAGGTCAAATGAATAAACTGCAGCTAAGTAACCAGTATAATATAATTGTTATATTAAAAGTATTTATAGTAGTGTATAAGCAGAGCATTTTTGATACATTTATATCCCTATGTTTCTACACTTTTATTTACAATTCAATTTTATGTAATTTAAACCTCTATTGATTAGAACAACAAACATAAGGCATCTATAGTAACACCATTAAAGTATTTATGAAAGAAGAAAGGAAATGAATATATACAAAGTTTTTTATGACACCTAAGCAGAAGTTAATATTCTTTTACAAGACACAAAAATCAGAAATAAAAATAATTCTATTACAGGTAAAAAATAAATAAATAAAGACTGAAACGTAATATATTCTATATGTCTATAGTTTGCTATATACAGTATAGTCTCAGATGTAGATGTTTACCATATAAACTAGTATTTTGATATATTCTGACAAATCTAGAAGTTCTTTCAGATTACTAAAGGTCTTAAACATACATGGAGATGGGGAAATAGTGTTACATATTAGCACAATACATAAAGCGACAGTAATGTGAAAACATTGGTGAAACAGTGGGTTGTCACCAATTAATTAAAAATATAGGCCCTTCAGAAACCCCTCTATAAAATATAATGGTAGTAATAGTTGTGAGATGCCTGTCCCTTGTGATGTTCTTGTAGATCAATGTATTGGTCAAATAGTTCACCAGACTGGGTTAAATTCTAATGGGAGTGGCATTGGAGAGACATCTATGCATTCTTTAAGTATGGCTCGATCTAATAATGAAGCTGAAGGTATACCTTTAATGGGAGAGTTCTTAAATACAGAACATCCTATTAATAAAGATGTAATAATAACTACTGACGTGAGTACTTCTGACCCATTTGAGGTTTGGAGTTGATGGGAAACTTACAGAGGACAAGACAATCTACTAATAATGATGTGGTAGTAACTACTGATGTGGATACTTCTGTTCCACCTACTGAACATTTTATATGTTCTAGTATGGAGACTGGTCAGATTGTTGCTAAAGTGGCTTTAGATGAAGAGACTCCTGAGGTAGATTGTCCTACGGTTATTAACCTTTCCAATTATAGGTTAACTGAGGCGGAAATGTCCCTACTATCACAAGGAACTAAGTTTGTTCCAGCAGGTACTGATAACTTGGTGCATGCGATCACTGATTTGAATTTATTTTGAAGGGGCTTGAACTTAAAAATATTTTTAACAGCAGTAATGGTGCTGTGGCCAATCACTTAAAAAGAAGTAATACGTTCATTCCTATCAATGATCCGGTTATTAATATTTTTACTAATATTTGTGAAAAGGAAATTCGTAACCTTTATGATAGAAAAGATTTTATGAAAATATATAATTTAACATCTGAAAAAACCCAAGCATTAAAATCACTACAGAATAATACCCAGATAATTATTAAGGAGGCTGATAAAGGAGATGCCATTATAATAATGGATTTAGAACAATATCTACAGTCTATGACCGAACTACTGTCAAGACAGATTAACCTTTAAACCTATTAGTGGTAAGGAAGATGTTATGATTAGTAAGATAAACGTGTGTTTACGACCTACAGGTAACGGGAGATAGACATATTGACATCTTCCACTTTCTCAGTGTGCCATGCCCAATAATCCCTGTGCTTTATGGACTACCTAAAATCCATGAATCTTTGGAGAGACCCCCAATAAGACCAATAGTATCGGGGAGGGGCTGGATGACAGAATCCATATCAGTATATCTACAAGACCTCTTAAAGGTCTGTTTGAAACATATACCAAGTTCCATCAAGGACACAGGAGATTTCATAACACAGCTACATACTTGGTATAGCAGTTGTGCCCATAACCATTTGATTTTGGTGACTTTGGATATAAAACCTCTGTTTACTGTAATTCCAAATAGTTATGGATCGTATTAGGGAGATTTTGCAAGAATATGGATGTCTTCCTGCTAGAAATATTGAAACTATATGCGAGTTACTGGATCTAGTTTTGGAAAAGAATATTTCCACTTTTAATAAAAAGGTTTACCACCAGATTTTGGGAACAGCCATACATAAGCTAATCTAATGTTGGGTAAATGGGAATATATGTACCTGTATGGCAATTCTAATATATATGAGTCTAAAATATCCTTCTATAAACGTTTTGTGGATGATATTTTTTTGGCCTGGCACTGTTGCAGAACTACATGGGTTTTATGAATATTTAAATAATACCCTTGAGTTTCTTAAATTTGAGATGGATTTTGCTGAGGATTTTGTGAATTTTCTGGATGTTAAGTTACAAATAACAGGGTCTGGCTTAGAGACGAGTTTATATAAAAAAGATATGCAGGTAAATAAATACCTACACAAAAGAGGAGCATGCATGCAAAAAGGACCTTACAAAGTGTCTTTAAAAGTCAATATCTACGAGGCAGTAGGCTGAATACTCTATCAGAAGTTTGCCATGCTCAGATGCAAGAAATGACCAATAACTTTATTGTAAGGGGCTATAGTATGGAAGAAATAGAAGTAGCTAGAAAAGATGCCCTAAGAATAAGGGATTCAAAAGCTAGACATTATTTCTTTACTCAGGCTGACATTGCTTCTGAGGAGCTGGGAGTGACTTGTCTCAACCCTTGAGATATCTCATGACCTATAATAAGAGTTAGTAGAACAATAGAAGATGTTATTAGCAAGAATTGGGATATTCTGAAAGATATACTGGGTAATGAAAGCTGGCTTCCAAATAGGCCTAGGTTTACCTATCCTAACTGTAGCAATTTAAAGAAATTAGGTTATAAAGATTTTTCACTAAATAATAATACAGCACTAATCTTTAATAAAAAGGGCACCTTCCCCTGCTACAATTGTCCTTGCTGTTCAATTATAAACCAGTCCACTGAGTTTGTACATCCTGTGAATGGCAAAAGGTTTTGTTTTTTGTTGCAGTGCAACATGTAATACACCATCTATTATACATCTTGAAACTTGCCACAAATACTTGGGTTTTTATGTTGGAAAATCGACTAGAAAATTAAGAGACAGGATCATAGAAGATAGATCTGAGATTAGGAGAGGAATACTAACTAACTCCTTACCCAAACATGTTAGTGAAACTGATGATTCACATCAGTTTAATTTTATAGCTATTCATGCAGTTTTCCCAAATATTAGATGTGGAGACCCTATAAATAGTGTTGATATGAAAGAATATGAATGGATTATTCACTTAGAAGCAGATAAATATCCAGGTCTCAAACAAGTTAGTTTTAAACCAGTATTGAAATTTAAACAACAGAAAGTGAAGACAAAGTGACTATATATATATATATATATATATATATATATATATATATATATATATATATATATATTACTGCTACTGTGCTTATAAAGATTTAATTGCTGTTTTAACTGTTGTTTTGTGATAGGTTGTTGCGTCATGTGATATGCTTGAACGAGATATAAAAATGCTGTTTTAATGTCCGTTTTATGTAAGACACTGAAGAAGGATAGTTTGTACCTGAAAGCTTTGTCGTTCTATTAAAATTTTATTGATGGTGTGGAGCACTATTTTTTTTTTTTTTTTTTACAATACATAAAGAAACAGGGGATCAGTCTGCTTATTGAATATTATAATGGTCCATTACATATAAATTAGTTATGATTTTGCATTATTATATAATACATGTCTGGTATTTATGATATGTTGACTTCATTTGACAAAAGTTAAAATGAAACAGTTACATTTCATTTATTTTAATTTGTTTCTTGAATTGGTACATACAATTCTAATGGATGTTTATGAAATTATGCAACATATATATTTAGACAGGGAAGAGATGAATGTTGTTGCTAGCTGGATGGTCAATTTGGGTGACAGATGTCACTCAAATTAAGGGTTTCTAACACCAGGGGGTTTTTGAAAGAGTCTATGTCATTAATGAATGTTAGAAGTTTCTGTTAATAGTTATTATGATGTTCACCAAATCTTACAAAATTGAATTTGATGTAAACACATTTCATTGGATAAATGTTTTTCATGTTTTATGTGTAAATAATTCTATTCCTAATAGTCAATTTCTATTCACTTATAAAAATTGGGAAAAAAGGAGTGTTGGACAGATATTCAGAACATTAACGTTTCATGACATCATTAAAGTATAGATCATTAAACATTAATGGATTAAATAATCCTAAAAAGAGAAGATCTTTGAACAAATGTTTTAAATTGCATAATACTCAGTTAATATTTCTCCAAGAAACTTTTTTACTCATTTACTAACTGAAGATGTCACAAAACTGGAATCAAAATCTTACAAACTTTTGATTAGTTCAGAACATGCACAAAAAAGGGGGGCCATACTATGGAAACATACATTACCTATGCCTATAACTGACACCTACAAAGATAACAAGGGGATGTTATCTTCAGTTATTATAGAATTTAATAAGAACATTTTGACATTAATAAATATGTATTGGATTCCTGGCATTGCACCTACAACAGTGAAACATATAGAACATATAGTTCAGTTTTCTAAGGCTAGTATTATTCTTGCTGGGGATATTAACTGTATTTCTGACATAAGAGACTCTAGTGCCAGTGGTAAAAGGAAAATTCCAACTACAGCTAAATTATTGAATGAATTCTCAGATTCATACATGATGAAAGATATTAACTTTTCTGACCCTAGGTCACTGTTACCTATACATTCTACTTGCATAGGCATAATTCATGTTCAAGACTAGATAGAGTATTAATTTCAAATAACTTATTTCTTATCAAACTCAAAAGTGATTTCTTGTCCCCTTTAGGACCATAATTCTATAACATTTGATTTTATACTAAACTCCACATTTAATGTTCAAATTAAAAGGATACCAGCCTATATAATTAAACTCAATTTTATTGATTTCTTCACTTCAGAAGTACATTTTATTGAACTTAATAGTACACTGGGAACTTCAGAAACATACATTTCGGATGCTCTAAAAGCCTACCTATATGGTGAAATTATTGACAGGTATAAAAAGAGAATAATTTTCATGGGATAAAGACCTTCAAAATATACAAAGTTAGATACTTTAAGGCTTGATGCTTCAAAGAATCCAGATAAGAAAGACAGAATGAATGAATGAAATAATGACCTTAAACAAATACATGGAACTTTTAAACCATAAAGTTATGATAAATCTTGAAAAATATAAACTTATAACTCTTTCTATAAATCTTAGATCCATGAATATACTAGCTAACAAAACTAAAAGATTAAATGAACTTCACCATATTAAATAAAACGATTCCCCAACAAAAAAAATGGTATCTGATTTACCAAATATATTAAGTGAGTTTAGAGAATTTTTTTTTAAATTAAGCAAACCCAATGATAACATTAATAGTACAAAATATATTCAATATTTTATACATAATATAAAGAACAGACTATCTGAAGCACAAATAAAATTAATAGATAAATATATTTTAAAGTAGTAAAAGATCAAACAACCAATCTTAAGCAAAATAAAGCTCCTGGTAACGATGGTATAATTTCTGAAATCTATTAGGTTTTGCCTGCAAAAGCGTTAACTCTACTACAGTATTCAATATAGCTCAAAATAACATTATACGTCCCTCTTGGAAATATACATTTATTTCCCCCATACTAAAGTCTGATAAAGATCCTGTAAAATGTGCTTCATATAGGCCCATTTCATTATTAAATACAGACTATAAAATGTTCATGTCTATTTATGCTGATAGACTTAAACATTTTTTACCATCCCTGGTAGATATGGATCAAACAGGTCTTATAATTTATAGAACTTATGATAACATCAAAACAACAATAACTTTAACTGAATCAGTAAAAGCCTTAAAAAATTATTTGACTCATGTTAGTTTAGATATTAACTGTGCCTTTGACTCAGTTAATTGGAATTATCTTTTTATCTTACTGAAGGACTTAAACTTTTCTAATAGCTTTATTTACCTTATAACTCAATTATATAATAAAAGTCAAGCCTACATAAAAATAGGTACAAGTATATCCCAGAATACAACCATAGTAAAAAGAACCAGACAAGGCTGCCCTCTGTCTAGACTTTTATTCACATTAATTATGGAACCTTGGGCTAACCTAATAAGGGATAACAATAATATACAATGATATGGGTTAAATTGTAATGAAACATCAAAATCCCAAGTGTTTGCTGATGATGTATTAATCACTCTTGGTGGTACTAACCCTACCTTACAAAAATTGTTTAAAAATATGGATATATTTCAAAAAAGTTCTGGTCTTAATTTTAATAATTCTAAAACATAGATTCTTCTAATTGGTACCAAAAGTTATAATATACAAGACCAATATAAAAAATATATACCTCAGTCCCAATAAAATAGGTATAACTACAGCAAACAATATTAAAGACATCTTGCACCTAAATTATAGTAAAAGTATAACTACCATAGAAACTCTAATTAGTAAGTGGAACAAGATTTTTTTTTTTTTACAATGGATGAAAATCTTTCCATTATAAAGATAATCTTGCTTCTAAAGATATTATACATAATACAATCTCTCTCTATTCCCCCTACAGGCCTCTTTTATTAAAAAAATTAACACACTGATTAATATTTTTTAATGGCATCCGATAAAGCCTACAATTGCATTGTCCTATCATATGTATAGCTGGAAAAATGGAGGTATATCTTTACCAAATCTAGAACTTTATTCAATTTTGTTAGTTATTGAAACAATTGTTTATCTAATAGATGGAGAGTAGTTTGCAAAATGGAAGGAAGTTATATTAAATTTATCCCAAAATACCAAAAATGAAAATAAACATCTACTACAGTTAATAAATAATTAATTTATACAGAATACGAGAGAGTATTTTCCAATTATTCCATTCAAATGCTTAAATCTACTTATATAACTTTAATTCTAAGGGCCTTTAAAAACTTTATATTTAGGTTTAGAATCTTTCAAAATTGGCTGTTCCTCATCTTCCCTATTGCCTATACACAAGGTAGAATTCCACCTGCTGATCATTAAAGTGTTCTTATTTAAACAAAAACAATTGATGTTTTGGCATCAAATGTTAAATAAAAATAAGGCAAACTCTATTAATGCTCTAATAGATGAATATAATGTTAACTCTCTACTTTGGTCAGATTTGCATAAGTTTAGAAAATATATTCTAAATAAGCTAATTGTAATCCCTTCAAATGTTAAAAATTCAATACCCAAACTTATCCAGTATTTGATTTTATACACTTGTAATACTTTACCAGTTAAAAACAGTATATTATGTATTTATAAAGCAATTAAAGAAGATTTAGATGTATATTGGAATTCATTTATAGCAATCAATAGTTTTATTCCCTCAGAAAAAGACAAAGCTAATTTCCTTCAGTCAGCCAGCAAAACCATTTCCTCCATTAAATGGAGAATCTTCACATGGAGATTTTTACATAAATCTTTCATCACACCTCAGAAAATGAGAAAGATAACTAAACTAAATGTTTGCTGGAGATGTAACGCAGTAACAAATGCTGATTGGAATCATATATTTAATGACTGTGTAATATTAAAGAAATTTTGAGAGGACGTTAACACTTTTTACAGGCAATTTTTACAGACAATTTTATGCTTACAAAGTCACTTGTATTATTCAATACACCTGTCCCAGACTGCATAAATAAAAACAAATATTCTTTACTCTGGTCCACACTTTCAATTGCCAGGAAAGTACTTTCAAGAAATTGGAATTAATAATCAGTTCCATCATTTAAAGAGCTTAAAGGTCTTCTCTTAAAAATATCTAAGTTAAATGTTAACTATCAAATGTAAACCTGCAAGGAATACAAAATTATATTACAAATGGGAAAATGTACATGAATTATTAGTTAAAGAACTGGATAAATGATTAATGCAGTAATCTTTTATTTTTCTTTAAATCTTTTATTCTATGTTTTCATTTTCTTCTGCCAAACTAAAATGAATTGATCCTGTTATTTGATATATAGTGAACATCACTGTACATAGTTTACTGTGCTATTATAGTTATTGTATTATTTTTTCTTTTTTAAATATTGTATTTTAAAAATGTAACTTATTCAATTTCTTTCAAAAGATATGTTCATTATATTAATGTTTTCAATAAAGCTGTTTAAAAAAAAAGAAAGTGGCATTTGTTTCTTCATTTCAGTAGTATTTGCAAACACCTCCGAAATATAACAAATAGTAAACATTAACAATCATTTATATTTAAATACTTTGCATCAATAAGAATTTTGGGATTCCTTTCAAAATATTTAGGATAACTAAAATAGTTAAATCTGGTGTAGTCTTGTCCATATTGGACTTGCATGAGTTCTAATGATTCTAAAGGCAGAATTCATAAATCTTTCCATGATGTGTACACATCTATTCAGAGATAAACCTGCTTTCGCATGAAGATGTGTATCTCTATACTGGGCTGTCTACTCTATTGTGCTACATGCTGTGGAAGAGCAGGGAAGAGGCATATTCTAATTAGACATGTACTCAATTGCATTCTCTCTCTCTCTGAACTACTTTAAGGAAGATATCAACAGAATTAGGTATTCATAGATGCTCTCAACTTGTAGATTAGCATGGCCTCTCCTTCCACATCACAGTAGCTTATCAAGGTAGGGAAGTTCTGGGACATTTAGTGGTAATGTAGGGACAGGAGGTGTGGACATGAGTGTATGCAAGGAAGTGTGTGTCTGTGGCAGGGAGGTAGCAGGGGGGATTGGGGTGGCTGTCATAATTTGTCACATCCCTAGACTAAAGAGAAGAGCCTGCAACATTGAGATAAGAGGCCAACAGACACCAGAGATAACTGATGTCTCATAACTTAATGGCACTTTAGAGAATGTGAACAAAACTTCTCCAGCAGGGTATTAATATATAGCTAATTCCTGCTGGCAAATGACATACTAAGTTGATGTGGAGTTCTGACTGTTAGGAAGATAATGGCTCCCATTATTTTACACATCCTTTGCAGCGTTTTTGCTGGTGTGTGTAAAATTAAGAGAAACATTAAAAAAAGAAGAAAGAAAGGAAAATAAGAATAAGTGTGTGCATGTGTATAATAATGTGCATATGTTTGCATGTGAGTTTATGTGTGTATGAAAAAGTGTGTGTGTGTGTGTGTGTGTGTGTGAGTGAGAGAGAGAGAGAGAGAGAGAGTGACAGAGAAGGATTGAGATGTGGCAGGAGCAGTTCAAACTCTTAGCTCAAGAAATCTGGATAAAGCTTAAAACACAGGGGATAACTTTCAAAAATTAGAACACATTTTAAGCATTGTTATTATAAAATTAGAAAGCTGTTAGAATAAAAAATTTCATTTTAACATGTATTTTTTGAAGAAAATAAAGTCCAACTCAAATGTATGTTATTATTCAGTGACTTCAATCCCCAATGATTTACCAGCAATTCACAGATTTTATAAATAACACATCAAAAAATGCATTTATCTAAGGATATAGAGAGTGAAATGCAAATTTCTGGCATTAAAGATAAATTGTAATTATTCATGTACAACAAAGGGCAAGGAAAAAAGGAGACACTGTTGACATTCTAACAACATGGACAGGTATAGGTTATGTAGCGTGTATTTTGGTGTGTGTTTAAGTGTGGGATAGTGGCCAATAGAGAGCGGTGCCTGTGCTTATGTGATGCAGCTGCCATATTCAACTACATGGGAAGTGCTGAACTGCCCTTTGTAGTAATCATGCAAATTAGGTGATAATGAGGTCATTACTCATTACAGCTAACGTGTCTATGACTTTTTACCATGGACCATACCGCTCAAGGTAGGAATTGATTAACACCTTGGAATAAAGAATTTTACCAGTCTGATGAGAGTTTTTCTTTTACCTGATATGTTTCAGTTTTACAGTACCTCTTTCTATTAAGTTTAACATGTCTATATTAAAGCTGTTTGGTAGCAGTAGAAAACACACTCTAAATTGGCCCTAGGCATGAGTGTGTGCGTGGGTGTGCCTTCCGTGGAAGTTTGGCTGCCATGCTGGCAACTCGACATGGTAAAACTCTACTGCCAATCATGAGCAGACGGGGGATCCGCTGTGGCGACCCCTAACCGGGAAAAGCCAGAAGAAGAAAGTAGCAGTGGAAAACAACAAATGAAGAACCCAACTAATTTACTTCCCTTTAGTCTAGCCCCTGTCATCACCTCCAACATCTATCACACAAAAAATTCATAACATTTTCCTTCCAAATCATAATGTGCTATATAACCTCCCAAAAAATGTTTATATTAATGCACTTAAAACTTATACAATTCTCCTAAGGTGAACGATGTACACAACAGGCATTTTGTAGAATACTCTCTCTTTCCTTAATAATCTTAAAGGGAGTCAAAGCACTTATGTAGTAATCTCCCATACTAATCCCAAACATTTGGCCAATTTTGCAAGGAACATCTACCTCTTACTTTCCCCATTCTATAAATGCCCAGTACTATTTTCTTACTTGTACCAAATAATTTGTATCTAAAATCAATAGTTAATACTTTTAGTAAAATAAATTGTTCCACCTCAGTCTTTGAGAGCTGTGGCTTTGGAGAAGAATATTTAAATTACTTGGTCAAAATAGTTCATTACCTTAGTAAAGTTCAATGCATTGCTGTGTGTGTGTGTGTGTGGGGGGGGGTTCCTTGCTTAAGATAATCAAATGAACAAAGTTAGAAGCAGTTATGTATGGTGCAATGTGTGGCATGTCTTCACATCCCATGTTTTAACATAACTAACCATAATCAATACTTGTATCTTTAGACTTTTTCCCTTTACTACATCTCATTCTGTATTTTAAATATTATATCAAGGTCTTGTTAGATGGGTAAATTCCTTACAAAATTCAAAATTTACTAATTCAATGCCTTAACTGGATTAATTACTCGTGATGAAGTACTGATTTTAAACTTTTGGATTGCAATAATGCCCATGTCTTTTCAGTCTTCTGAATGCTTTTGTCAACTGCCTCCAATAAATGTCCTATTAGTAATCCTAAATAAACTGGGTCAGATTCTTCTTTTATCACGCCAAAGTTACCCAAGTATCTTCCTCTCCCTGCTTTAATGTTTTTATTTTTATTTATTTTTGCTGCATTGTAATCCTAATGCAACCCTGAACACTCAATGTTGGAATATTGTTAACAGTCTTAACAGGGTACATTTTAAACTTCCCCAAGGAAGAAATGATGTTATTGGAACAACTTAGGAAGAATGAATACAAAAGAATTATGAAACCAGATAAGGGAGGAGGTATTGTGATTATGGATAGTATATTGCATTCTACCAAAATGCTAGCTTTATTAAATGACAACTATTCTAGAGTATCTAGAAATGAGATTAGCATAGCTTAGAAAAAAAATATTTTATTTTAAGAGCGCTCTTAATTGAAGGTATTATAGATCAAGCAACTTCAGTATTTATGCCTGGATAAAGCAAAATTCCATCAGTATTTGGGATCTCAAAAATCCACAAAAACATGGATGATCCCTCACTGAGGCCAATCATAGCAGCCAGTTGTTCTAAATTGCAATTTCTGGCTAAGTTTTTAGATACTAGGTTAAAAAAAGTTCGGGTGAACCAAACAGGTATTTTGAAAGATTCATGGGATTTTTGTTTACTATGTATTAAGAAAGATTTAGGGAAGATCTGATTTTTGTGACTGCGAATATACAGGATCATCGTACACTGATCCCTTATACAAATTGGGCTAGAATTTTTGAGGAAACACTTATCTAAGGGGCAATTCACTAATGAAAAATTACAGTTATGTATAGATTTGACTGACTTGGTACTTAATAGTTATATGTATTTTGAAGGAGAATTTATTTAAACAAATGACAGGGGTGGCAATGAGAGTCTGTTGTGCTCCAACCTAAGCAAATACTGTGCTGTCAATATGGGAAAAAAATTCTTATTCAATTCCAGGTATGCTAAATTGTGGAATTTCTACAGACAACACCTGGATGACATCTTTGTATTCTGGATAGGTTTGGGGAAGGAATTAATTGAATTTTTAGAGTACATAAACAATACTACAGAATTCCTTAAATTCCCTCATTGTATTGCTAAGACCAAAATGAATTACCTATAAGTCACCAATCAGAATGTGGACGAGGAGAAGAAATTCAGATCCATTATATTTAGGAAAGAGACATTTTCTAATTCCTAGCTATACTTTACAAGTGTGCACCCTTTTAGACAGAAAAGAAGTATATTAAAAGGGTGCATTTGGGGGTCTAGGATGACCTCCACAGAACACTACTTTTTGGCGGATGTAACAGTTTGAAGAAGATGTTTTTGGAAAGGACATACCCTCTAGAATTGAAGTGTTAGATGAGGTTAAGAAAGGGAGGGATGGAAAATGTGTCTGATGTTGGGTAATGAACAGTAGACCACAGGTGAGAACAGGGCACATGATACTGAAGTTGAGGAAAGACAGGAAAGGGTTAAATAATAATAATGATACAAATTATATTAGAGGAATAATTTTGGACATTTGGAATAGGTTTGCTTGCTACTCTGATCTAGAGGAGCTGTTTAAGGAACCATTGAATTTTGTTTATGAAAAAGGGAGTTATTTTAAGGATTTATTAGAAAAGAGGCCTAAAAGAAAAAGGGAGAAAAAGAAGTGGAGCCGTCAAATGTGGGGCCTGTTCTCTGCCTTAACATCAATAACATTTACTTAATGGACAGAGTTATGGTTCCTTTCAAAAAAAGAAAAATAAAGGGGAAAAAAATACCCATGATGAAAATTTCTTTCATTTAATAGAATTTGGTGGTATGCACCACCTACAGATATAGTTAATATTTACATACATTTATTATTAAACTCTCTGATTAAACTTAAGTTTGCTGAGCTATGAGTTTGATTCTCTAATCTGTTTGGGACTGTTATGCATTTTACAATCGGTAGATATTGTTGGTTCATGCTGGGATATTTTAGTCTCACTGTATTAGTTTCACTACAAGTTTTATGTAATTTGTATTTTTTTACTACTACACCACCTAATATCCCAGTCTCTTCCGGGCTACAAGGGTGATGGTTAGGCACGGGTTTTGAACAGGAAGGGTTTCTTATCTCTGCCCAAACATACTGGTTTACCATTTATCTATACTTAAATAATCCTACATTCTCCACCTATAGCCTTCTTTTTAATAAAATCACAAATGCTGAAATTAGAGTCATGGAACATTAAAGGGTTACAAGCAATTAAGAAAATAAAACTTCTTGTGAATCTGGTGTTTAAATCTTTATCAAATATAATTTTCATCCAAGAAACTCATCTATCTAATGATCAGTGGGAACAGGAACGAGGGAAGCGATGCATTGCATCAGGTGCTAAAACTAATAGTGTGGGGGTTGCTATAATTATCAAGAATTCATTTCAACAAGACCCAATTAACTATGACTCTGATGAAGAGGGTAGATGGTGCTATTTTACTACCCGGTGTACATACCTAGATAAACGTACCCTATTTATTAATATATATATACCCTATTTATTAATATATATGCTCCATGCACCAGACAACAAAAATTTCTTATGACAATTTATAAAATACTGGCATCTTTTCCTAACCATTACTACATAGTGGGAGGGGATCGGAATTCTATACAAGATCCGATTTCATACAGGTCCAATATTAATGCTAAATATAATAAATACGCTACCTTAACTATTTCTGAACTTAAGGAGGATTTCAGCTTATTTGATCCTTACATCTATCAAAAAGGCCCCTCAAAAAATAACAAATTCACTTTCTTTTCTAGCTGTCACAAGAGTTGGTCTAGGTTGGACTTCTTCCTAATTTCCTCAGTACTTAACTTTGACATCTCATTTAATAGAGCCCAGATTTCTCTCCAACCACTCAAAAATTTCCCTCTCTATTCACTGGTCTTTCAAAATACTTTCAAATTCCAAAACAATTTGGTGGCAGCTAAATTCTAACCTTCTAAAGAAGGCAGACATACTTTCAGAAATTGAGTCCTACCTAGATCAATTCCTTCAATCTTTAAAATCTGATTCATCTTCCATAGACTATTCCTGGGCAGCCACTAAGGCAATGATTAGAGGAATGCTTATAAATAAAGCATCATACTACAAAAAAAACTTTACAACAAGAACAAATCGTCCATATCAGATAATATAATTAAGTTAGAAGTCGAAATCCAAACAAACTACTCTCCCCAATCTGAGAAGGAAATAATTCAACTACAAGAGGAACTTCTATCTCTTCATGCTGAGAATCTTTCCTTTCAGGAAATATAAACATTAGCCAACTACTCTGAATGGGCCCAATTTCCTTCTAAGTTTCTAGCCAGAATCTTGAATCAAAACAAACCATCTCCTTCTATAGCAGAGATTCATTATCAGGGGATAAGGTATCAGACTACACAAGAAATACTTAAACTCTTTACATCAATATATTCTCAACTATATAGTCCTCTGTAAAGTCCTTTAGACAAAGCAGAGCTTCAAAGCTTCTTAAACAAGTTAACTTTCCCCAAGCTTACTAAAGATCAACAAGACATCCTAGCCAGGGAAATTACACAACAAGAAATTACCTACGCTATCAACAACCTGAAACTTAAAGCTCCTGGCCCGGATGGCTTCACGTCTGAACTCTATAAATGCTTTATGTCTAAAATCTCCAATGACCTGCTTCAGCTTTTATCATATTATCCACTTTGGAATAAAAGACGTTCTTCTAAATGCATCAAGAACTATTTTTATTCCAAAACCTAATTCTAACACCAAACCCCCCTGGATGTACAGGCCTATTTCTTTCGTTAACTTAGATATGAAGATCTTGACTACAATCCTAGCTAATATGCTTAAAACTGTCATTCTCAATATTGTATCACCCGAACAATCAAGCTTTATTCTTCATAGACAAACTGTTGATCATACACTTACACTAGACGCCTTGATATCGCTCTCTACTCTCGCTAAAATCCCTATTTACACCCTGGCCATAGATGCATCCAAAGCCTTTGACCGAATCAGCACAGACTTTGTTTGATACTCTCCCTCACTTCAATATACCATACTTATACATTAACATCATTAAAATTCTTTATTCTAATGCATACACTGTATTACAAATAAATAAACAAGTATCATTCAGGATCGACATTAGAAACGGTGCAAGGCAAGGATGCCCCCTTCCCCCTTCTATTTAACCTTTTCATTGAACCTTTATTTCTATTAATCAAACAGAAAACCTTTCATCACATTGCTTTGTTATACAACACAAAAATCTCCTTATCAGCTTATGCTGACTTAAACATCTATTTTACCTTACCTAATTCTGACCTTGAGAAAATTATGTCTTCCATTGATACCTTCTCCAAACTGGCAAACTACAAATTAAATAAAGACAAATCCTTAATCTTCCCTATTAATATGTCTGCTCAATACCAAAGTATATTCCCCTCTAAAGGTATAATCATTAAACAACATTTCCATTATCTAGGAATCTCATTCTTTCAGGACTCTACAGCATTTTACCAGGATAATATTACTAGATTATGGTCGAATGTACAAAATGATTTAAACAGATGGGCTAATCTTAAACTACCCTTCCTCGCAAGAACAGCAATCATTAAAATGAACATACTTCCCAGATTTCTTTATATTTTCAATGCAACAAATATTATCCTACACAACAAATTCTTCAAAAATATATACTCATCCCTTTTGAAATTTATATGGTCCCCTAAATCTGTTAGGATTAGCTACTCTAAACTTTCATACACAAAAGAACAAGGAGGTCTAGGACTGCCAGATTTTAAAATTATATTACGAAATTATAAATTGCAGTAGGATAATTAACATAGCTACATTCAACAGGGATTCCAACATACAGCATCCAGTCTGGGTCATACTCTATAACAATTATATTAAATCACTGAATTTAACCCCTTAGCTCTTCCTTTCTTAAATAAAGAAAATCTGGGCAAAAATCAAGATACATAGCGACATAAAAACCAAAATAGGAACACTACAAAAACATTTTCACTCCCTAAAGCTGATGCCTTTAATATTTTATAACCACTCCATCTTAATCCTAACCTACAAATGAATGGGATAATGCTAAACTTAGCTCAATTCCCCCTTCTGAAGGACAAAAATATCATAAGATCTCCTCCCCTTTAAGCACCACTTGATCTCAGATATAAGAACAAAGATGAATCTTCCCAAAAAGTATACAATTATACTAAGACAAATCATGGAATTATCCCATAAATTCTTAGATCGCCCTCTGCTATCAGATAAAGATATCTCCTCCTGCAAAGTAATTTGGAACCTTTTCCTCCTCAAAAAGAAAATGATTTCAAACACCTACAAAATCATTATGTCCTTTAAAACACAAAAGGAGCCTATATACTCTAACTACTGGCTGAAACAGGATTCATCTATCTCCCACATTCAAATATCGAATGCCATCAAGACTAGCTCCAATCTCATATACCTAAAAAAGCTCAATTACACCCAGCTTATGTTACTGAACAATGCTTATCTTACCCCTAACATAATTAATGAAATTTACCCTAACTCTTCTCCTTAATGCCAATTCTGCAAAAATCAAAAAGATGATCTCCTACATATATTTTGGAGCTGTAAATGCTTGTACAAACTTTGGTGTGCCCTAAGAGTCCAGTTAGAAAAAATAGGCTACGAAAAATCAAATTTGTCTTGGAAATTTACACTGTTACATATCCCCCCTCCTGGACTATCAAAGGTACAACTTAGAATTTTAATTTCCATATTCATGTTAATAAAGTATTACATCACACTTAACTGGAAAAATAGGCACTCATTATCCTGGGAAGGATTTAAGTTACTAGCAATTAAACATCTTAATGCTCATAGGTATCTATTTCACAAACCAAATAAGAAAGCTTATCTTAAAGAATATTGGAGGATGTTTTTTGAATATATTCTAAAATGATTGTAACATTACCCAGATTCACTTGTTATTTTTGGGCACTGTATAAGTGTATATAGTTAAGTCTGTATATATCTCATGTTGTTTTGTTTTACTGTGTTTCGATGTCTAATACTATTATAAACAAATAAGGGGCCTGTTCTTAATGTCCCTATATGCAAAATAGGAAATCATTATTTATTCAGTCCAGGGGTAGGGTGATTGAGGCTAACACATATTCAAATTGTGATAGTATGGGGGTGGTATATGCTGCTACATGTAAAGCATGTGGGGCATTTTACATAGGAAAGACTATAAGGAGACTGAAGGGGAAGGTCTATGAACATTTACGTGCAATTCAGAATAAGGATGTTAACAATGCTTCATATAAACAAAGTTTAAACTGTTCTTCACAAGTTCTAGCTTTTTTTCATTTTAGAAGTGAAAGAATGAGATTCTAGAGGTGGGCCCTAGGAAACAAAACTACAGTATAGAAAACATTTTTGGCAATTAGTTGTAGAAGCAAATACCCAGGGTTGAATGAGATTTCCTTAGCCCCAGTGTTGAAATTATGGGCAGCTAAACTTTAAATATATTTATTAATAAAAAGAAGTACTGAAACTATGTTTTTTCAGAGTTAGTGATTTTTATATATGGTAGTGTCCCCTCATTACGTTCTATGGAATAGGAGTTTAAATAAAATATATTTTTTAGATTCAGCCACTAGATGGAAGCATTGGTTCAAACATGTAGAAGTCCTCCATTGGTCCTAATGAATGAAATTTTGTATTGGATTTAATCACATACATTTTTAATGGACTGGGGTGGGCAATGAGCATGGTATGTTTAAAGTTGTTTTTAAAGCTGTTTTAATGTGCTTTAAAGTTTAGGAGTGTAAATGAGAATTTGGAATTAGACGTGTAGTTTTTAATTTTAATCCTATTTTTTAGGCAAGTGACTTTAGTTATGGGTTTTGCTAGTTAATTTAATGATTGCTTTTAATTATTCAATAAAGATGCATGAATTAATGATTTAAGAGAGGTATGTAAACAAGATGGAGTGTGAAATATTTATTATCTAAAGTTGTTCTGTTTTTGCAGACAAAACCGCGGTGATACAGTTGAGATTTTATTTCAAGAAATCATGGGTTACTGACCAGCCAGGCTTTGGATTTTAATCAGACTCTTTAGTCTGACCTCTGTGGTGTTGCCTGTTTACCTTCATGACTTTATAGGCAAGGTGTTTAATTGAGGGAATGATGCTGGTGACAATGGAAAACCTTGTTTACAACTAAATTTACTACTGGAAAAGCTCACAAACTTGTCATAGATTTTTTGGTAGGAAAGGCTAGTTTGTTTTTGCTTTCTTGTATTTGTACTGCTTCATTGCCTTCTGTTTTGTATGCTATTTTCTTTACACTGTCTCTTATTTGTACTGTGCTTTTAACTGCATATTTAAACAAGGAAAGAGACCACAGCTGTCTCTCTTGCAAGTCTCACAGAACTTAAATGTCCCTCTACCCTCATTTGTTTGTGTTTTTAAACTCAACTGTCTTTTTAATTGCCTGCACATGTTTATTTTACAACACATTCCTTCCCTTTCCTCTTTCATTAGCTATTGGGAGTGAGCACAGAATTATAATTTTGTGAACTCATTTCTCTTCAGCTATTTAAATGTATTGGCCATCCAGTTGTATTCCATACTGCCAGAATTCAAAGTGCCCAACACCTTCCAATCCATCAAAAAATATTGAAAGGAGCAACGACCAGCCAGGTTCAGCCAAGAAACATACATTTAATGTAGAATATTGAGTGCTTTCATTTAGATTGTAACAGACAATCTGAATCTGCAGAGGTGTTTTGTTCTTTTTTTTTCTCTGCAATGTCCCTTCCAATCTATCTTGCCCTTTTAAAATGTATAGCTTTCCACTTACCTTGTTAAAGCTTAAGTTACCCCCTCTTTCATATGTAACTGCCTAGTCCACACTGCATGTTTAAGATATTAACCCATGTTTTTCCACCTTGCCCTTTCAAATCTGCAACATCTAGTCCAAGACCACCAGTTTATTGCAGAGTCCCTATTTTGTCTCTCAGTAGTTATGTTGGGATTACTGCTTCTGTTTTCTCCTGGTGAGAAAAGAAACATAGGAACATTATTTCTTGTAAACTGCTGATCTCCAGAAAGCCTGACAACTGCTTCATAGGTGCCAACTTGGATTTTATGCTTGTATTTTTCTCTTGGTGAGAGAAGGAACAGATGCATTGGACTATTTTTGATTGGACAGTTGATAGTCTGTGTTGGAACTTCCTGAATGATCTCGTTCCTATTCAGGGCATCTACAAGATAAAAGCTACAACAAGCCTAAAGACCCTGCATCATCTGGGCAAGACGGCTGATCACTAAAGAGCCTGTGGCGTGCTTGTCATCTTGGGATCAATGCTACTATTTTGCAGAGAGTAGAAGCAAAGGAACATTGTATCCCAGCAGCATGAAGCTGAGGTGAGACCAGCACTAAAAGTAACCAGGCAGTAGCCAAACCATCAAACCCCCCATTTTCATCATTCTTGACAAAGCTAATTATTTATTTTTAGTACTGTTTGAGTAGCTGCTGTCTAACCAACGTCAGAATATCTCCCTAGGCATGTAATCCATAAATCATCAGGATCTGCTTATTATAGTTTCCCCTTAAGTGTTGATGTCTATGCAGTGCACTGTCAGACATCTTGATTTGACATTTTTTCTGCAAAGGCACCCTTGAAATTTCACTAATACCTAGCTGCACACAGGGCAACTAATTTGCAGTGACAAGCACTGACCCATAGTTGCAAATCAGGTATTCCTGACATTACTTTATATTCTCACGACCATTGCCTCATGTTTACTGACAATCAAATAATTCTCAAACTGATATGGTATGTGAGAAGTGTCCTCACACAGTACCATAGGAAAGTACTCCTGATGCCAATCAGGTTGACAGTAGCACACACACTGCACCCATCACACATACACAGTTCAAAGCAAACACAGACACACACATGCTGAGGCACTTAAGTGTAACCTTCCTAAGCCCCAAAGACCTCCTAGCCAAAGTACACATAATACCCTCGGCATCCCCAAATGCACTCTTTCAAAATATCCATGTCAGCACATACACCCTCATCTCATGGAGCCTCTACTTCAAAGCCCATAAGGAAAGCCACAACATAGCCCAACATTCTGATCATTAGAGACTCATTTGTGAGACACACTGCTGTCCCTCTCAACAAGCTGAGTAATTAGAAAGTCATTGTCAGTTACTTAACAGGGGCCAGGGTCCACCACATTACTTCCACACTCAGGTAATTGGACCACAAGTACCAGTAGGACTCAGTACCTCCCTGGACTACATGAAAAAAGAGACATCATGGAGCTTTCATAATGTGTCTTATGCTGGTATGGGCATAGCAGTGAGTAGCATGTTATCTTCTCCAAGGATGATATCACAGTATGAACAGATGATGACTGACTAATAATTGACCAAGTTTCTGGCGTCATTCTAAGGGGTGCAATATTTGTTAGCATAGAATGAGATGGTGAACAGGCCATGCTGCCTTGTCTGGGGTGGTCTGCACCTCTCCCCTCTAGGCTACTGAATATTAGCTAAAACATTGTCCTCCCCCCATAGTGCCTTTTTTAGGCAATGCCAAACTGAAAGTACTTCTGACATAGCAAATCAAATCCAAGGCAAGCTAAAGGTGTTACTGCTCAATGCTTGGAGTCTAAACAAGAAAATCCACTCCTCAGAAATTCTCCTCACCCTAAAGAATGCTGATGTCTGTGCAGTCACAGAGACATGGTTTAAAACTGTGGATAGTGTACTAGCAGTGCAAGGCTATAATGCATTCCACACAATTTAACCAGCTACAACACAAATAGGTGGAGGTGCCCCAGTTTACATCAAAAATATATCTAAAGGGATACTACTTCTTGCAACCTAAAGATCCCCCTCAATTACATAAGAAACCCATAACATGTATTTAAACTTAATGGAAACACTCACGATACAACCCAATACCATAACCCATGGTCGACTTTAATTACCCCATTATTAACTGGGAGTCATATATGACACCAAACATGCTGTCAGAGATTCCTGTATTTTGTGAACACAAACTCCATGGACCAAATTCCTAGTATGCCAACTAGGAGTGAAAACATACTGGATCCATTTCTCACTAATAAAAGCACAGTGTTGCACAAACCCCTTAGTGCCATGTCTTCTCTGGTAAGGTCAGACCACAACATGGTCTCCTTTGAAGTAAAAGCGGAAACCTGCAACCCCAACTAACTCTGACATGTTCAGGAATTACTCCAAGGCTAATTTCTTACTGTTAAGTAAATTTGTAAGTCCCCATAAACCCTGAGAAAACTGCTACTTGCAGTATGAACTGTTCACAGAATCTTTATACAAGCATGTAACAGCTACAAACAGGCAGCTGTGGCCACCAGGAAAAATTACAGAACAAACTCAAAAAGCAAGCCACACTGCTCGAATTGCATCATTAATAGGCTGTATACCAGAAGGAAGAAAATTATGGCAAAAATTAGCAGGCATAGCACCCGGCAGTATAAAAGCACTCTCAAATTAAAACTCAAAGGACAAAGTCTAGCAAAGCCAAATCGAAGGTAAATTTGGCCTCCCATGCCAAACATGACCACAGAGCATTCTTTAGCCATGTCTGCAACCCCAGAGGCAATACACAATTGTTTGCAGAGCTCATCATTAATGGAGAAAATATAGCAAACCTACTGGCTGACAAGTTCAACTAACTTTACCCCCTTCTCTTCCTCTTAACCTCCCTTCAGGAAATGCCGTCAAATATAACTCCCCTACTATTACTAAGAAACAGGTCCTCAGTGCTCAAAGGCCAATAACAGTGCATCAATGGACCCAGACAATATCCCAAAATGTTTTCTAAATAACATGAAAAATAAATAAATTCCAGAGGGCCTGTTAGGTTAACTGCAGCCTCCAAACAGGCTCCATGCCTCATGGAATGAAGAGGAGCAAATGATCCCTCTGCACAAAGGTAGGCCATCTACAGACCCTGGAAACTTTAGATCCATAAGTATTACTAACTTCATGCAAAATCATGAAATTAGTCATCATGGGAATGATCAATAATCACATAGCAAACCTTCAAACACCAGAATCAACCCAGTTTGGTTTCATCAAGCATAGGTCATAGCTACTCAACTTGGTGGACGTCTTTGATGAAAGTCCCCAAAGCAATGGATGAGGGAAAACTATTCACACTGCCTACTTCAACCTGGCCACTGCACATGACAAAAACCCACTTAGGCATTGTTGAGAACCTCGAGAGTTTAGTTATAAATCCTTACGTCACCAGGTGGATAGCCAGCTCACTCACAGACAGGACACAGGAAGTTAGAATATGCAAGTCTACCCCTAAAAAGTGGCCAGTCACAAACCTCCCTCAGGGAGGGTCCTCTGACCTCTCCTTGTTAGCATTTACTTATCTGAAGTCAAAGCCAATGCCATGGGCCTCTGGCTGACTACATTTGCAGATTATTTCAAATTAAGAGCAATTGTAGACTCCCGCACTTACAGACGTTCTCCAGGAAGGCCTGACAGACAAATAACCTGTGTCAGAGCTATGGACTAAAACCAAATGCCAAGAAATGCACAGTGGTATCCTTTGGGCAGTCATCTAACCTTGATAACCATTATAAAATTGACAATACACCCTTAAGACTGGACACAGTAGCCAGGGACTTTGGGCACCCAGACAGTAATCTAGTTACTGACCATCACGTGTCTATAGTATTGAGGAAACCATTCTATGTTGTGAAATTTCTAAATAAAGGTATGGCATATAGGTCAAAGGAGGTCATTGTTTCACTATATGGAATTCAGACCTATCACTGAGTACAGTGCCCCACCTTTAGTACGTACATAAATGGGCACATCCAACAACTGGAACATCTCCAGATGTTCCTTAAAGAATATAGGGAATAAGTAATATGTCCTATATAGACCACTTCAAGGTCCTCTCCCTGGTAGATCTATGCCTGGTGTACAAGACATTATCAGACTCCACTCTGATGGACCTCCTGCATATCCACAAAACCACCAACAGAATTACCCAATCTAAAGACTTAAACCTTGCATATGATATAAACAGGACTTGCTGGAGAGACAGGGATGTATCCCAGAGACTAAACCTTTTCTGAACAGGCACCTGATCCACGTGAAGCAGAGCTTCTTCCTAACCCAATTCAAGTGTGACATGAACAATTGGCTGGGGAACAGAACATTCATCCCTGGTTTGGCACCTATGTCTCTTATGGACACAGGCAACCTGCAAAGGTTTCATCTCCCAAGACCCTGCTTACAATTATCAAGGGTACCAGAACCTGGCCACAAGGGCCTTTTTAAGCCTAGCCATGGATCCCAAATCTTGGACATTAGCCTAGTACACACCTATTAACCTATAAATGTCCACACTGTCATATTATTAATAGTGTATCTGATATCACTCAACCAAGTTAAGAATTTGACACTGTTTTTTAAGTATTTTAGCAATGATTTCAAAGTGGATAGTAATCATAGTATGTCAACTAAAATACTGTATGCATAGGTATTATCACTTTCCTATTTCTTATCTCTTCTGTTACTACACAGGTGCAGACCGCCTTTTCAGGATTAGTTTCAGTAGTATCATGACCAGCCTATAAACCTTTCCAAAAATGTTGATGTCTCAGTTTTTAATGAAGTTGGAATATAGCTTGCAGACTTTAGAATGTTGATATCTTTTGGAAGTCTTATTTTAATTGAATTTACAACTGAATATTAATTTACATTGTATTATAGTGGTTGATCTTCACATTTACTGAAACTGATAAGAAATCTCTGTCCCCATTGTATTTTTTGTTTTAAATAGGATTTTTTAAATACGATTTTTTACTTCTACAGTTTTGCCAGACACCTTTCCTGAAATAAACTTTACCACTCTGCACCATTTTTAAACATTCAGATATTCTAAATTATTATAAAAGCTGCCTAAACATTTTTTGCTCAACATCTTTTTCTGAAAAGAACATCTGTATATGAGACTATATTATAGGTATGCTCCTTTCCTTATATCTCACTGTGTTCTTGTCTCAAGGTATTAGCATGGAGTGGACTTTATGTAAAAAAAATGTGCACGGATATTCTGTATAGTACTGTGGAGCAAGGGGTTGGGCTATAAGGCAGCATGCACAGACCAACAATGCACAAGGTATTCATCAAAATGTCACAGATAGACAAAGCATTGTCAGACAGAGATGGATATGGACAACTATGTGGATAGCTATGACAAAAACAAATACATTAAGGCATCTATATCACGTTATCGAAAGTTTACTTAATCGAATCAATAAAGGTCAAACTTTATTGATCGATTAAGTAAAACATCGAATAACGTAAAGAAAAAAAACAGATTAAAAAAAACTAAAAGTTGTAGGCAGGGGGGAAAGCCCCCCTGTGCCCCCCACACCCCCCTACTTAAATATACCAACTCTGAGACTGCAATACATTGAGGCAAATGGAAATCTCCCCTTACGGAGATTTCCATTTACTTGCGTGATGTTCTTCACTTTCGATATTGTCATGCCGGCAATATCAATCTCGGTATTGTCAGCTTACAACAACGTGAAGTAGATCCGCATTAAGAATGTAGAGATGAGGGTAGGTGATAACATGTTCAAGTTAATCTTGCCAAATAACTTTAGAGAAAGTGCTGAAAGGTCTACTTTAGTGGCTAAAAATGGTTGTCAGGCTGCACTTTCCTCATAACTGTGCAAGTTGGTATAACTAGGTCAATAAAACCAACATAAAAATTTCAACAAAACGCAAATTAAAGGTCATGCTGCTAAATGCAATGAGTCTAAACATGAAACTGCACTCATTGCAAGCATTCTTAACCCTGGAAGATGCTGACATTTGTGCAGTCACAGAAACCTGGTTCAAAGCTGTGGAGAGCACCCCTGCCTTACCTGGTTACTCATCCTATCATACAGTCAGACCCCAAACTATGGGCAACATAGCCAAACGAGGTGCAGTTTCAATATGCATTAAAGATACACACACCTCCAGGTTGGTCAAACAGTATGATGCACAGGAGACACTCCAGGTGCAGTCACCATGGACAGGACCCCTATTCAAATAGCTAGCTACAGACCCTCAAATTTGACTCAAGATGCCCACACCACCTATATGGACCTCTTTGAATCTATCAAGATATAACATTTTAACCTGATCCTGGGGTACTTTAACTACCCAACCCATAGAATGGAAAAACTCATGCCAGAATACAAATGCTCAGAGATTCTTCGATTTTATCAATGCAAATGCCTTTTAACAGCTAGTCGATACCTCCACAAGAGATGATAATATCTTGGACTTGGTTTTTACCAACATGAGTAACCACTGCAGCACCCCTACAATATCATCTTCCCTGGTAAGATCTGACCATAAAGTGGTCACTTTTAATGTCAGCATCTTCTCTGACCCCCCTCTAGCTAGGGTCAAACAAAATAAACTTATAAAAAGCTGATTATGACCTCCTGAGGGATGGTATACACAGGTTCACAGCCCCCTCCACCTCTGTTGGAACTGGCACCAATGTCCAAATATATGCCAAAGTACTGTACGAGAACTTATATAGATGCATGGAATCAGGAATACCTGACAGGACAAAATCACTCTCCGCAAGGAAGAGGAAACCTGTCTGGTGGACATCTTCAATAAATAAACTATATAACAAAAGGAATAAATTGCTGTCCAGGACCAAGAAGGAGCAGGTGCCCGATTAGAAGCAATCTCTCCTTAGCCTGAACAAGCAAATAAGAGCACTAGTGAAACACTCTAAAGCCAACTTACAGTCAAAATTGGCCACATGTACTAGAGACTATCATAAGGCCTTCTTCACATATGTCCGCAATCTTAAAAAAGCACCCAGATCTGCTCAGAACTGGTGGTCAAGGACACCACATACACAAATGCTGTAGATACAGTCAACCTACTGGCTGACAGATTCGGGAAAAACCTAACCCCTCTGTCCCCCTTCAGTAAATCAATACTTCCTCAGTACCTGCCTCCTCCCCTTATCTCTAGGAAACAGGTCATCACTGCCCTCTCAAAGGTAAGAAATACAGCCTCCGTGGGACCTGATAACATCCCAGGCTGTATCCTACATGAACTCAGGCATTAACTTGCAGCACCATTAGACACCCTATTCAACCAAAGCCTGAGTATGGGCTTTGTCCCAACTGAGTGGAAGACAGCCACTGTCATCCCTTTACACAAAGGTGAAGTGTCCACTGATCCAGGAAATTATAGACTCATCAGCCTAACTAGCCTGATCTGCAAGGCTGTGAAATGGATTACCATGGACTTCATTAACAGTGACATTGGCAACCTCCAAACACTCAGTCCCACACAATTTGGCTTTGTCAAGGGGAGGTCATATCTGTTAAATCTGGTAAACTTTTTTGAGACAGTCACTATAGCCATGAACAAGGGGAAGATGGTGCACACTGCCTACCTTGACCTGGCCAAAGCCTTTGACACTATTCCCCACTTGAGCATAACAGATAAACTCTCTCAACTAGGCATCAGTCCATATGGTATCAGATGGGTAGTAATCTGGCTCATTGATAGAACCCACTTAATCAAAATAGGGGAAGCCACCTCAAGCAACAGACCAGTAATGAGCGGCGTACCTCAGGGATCGGTCTTGGGGCCTTCGTTATTCCGAATATACGTCCATGAGGTGCAGTTCAAAACCAGTGGGCTATGGCTGACCAGGTTTGCAGATGACTGCAAGCTGGGCATGGTCATCAATTCCCCAAGTGATGTGGATGTCCTCCAAGACTGTCTCACCCAAACAAATGACTGGTGTCAGAAACATGGCCTCAAACTGAATACCAAAAAAATGCATCATCATCCCCTTTGGGAAGAGTGACGTCCCCACAGATCACATTAATAGCAACATCATAAGCACACAATCAGTCGTGAGGGATTTGGGCACCCAGGTTGATAAACTGACTTTTGACCACCATGCTGCTTCTGATGTATGTAAAGCTTTCTAAATGGCCCACCTCATAAGTAAGGGTATCTTATTCAGGGACAAGTAGTTCATAACATCCCTGTGTTTTTCCTTTATAAGGCCAATTATTGAGTATGGTGCCCCCTTCAGCATGTACCTCACAAAGCACATGCAGCAGCTGGAGAGACCACAGAGGCTTCTCACCAGAACAATCCAGGGCCTCAAACATCTACCCTACAAAGATAGACTAAAATCCCAGTCCCTCTACTCAGTTTCATACAGACTCCTCAGAGGTGACCTCTGTCTGGCATACAATGCAATCCCAAACCCCACCTTGATGGGACTGCTGCACATCCACAAGTCAAGCTCCACTTGAATAACCTGCACGCGTCACCTCAAGCTGGTCTGTGACATCGATAGGACTTGTTGGTGGGATAGATTTGTGTCCCACAGACTCCCCCATCTGTGGAATAGACTCCCTCTACACGTCAAGCAGAGTACCTCATTATCCCTTTTCAAGCACAACCTGGATAACTGGATGGGAAACAGAAAATACACCCCTGAGATTCCACCTGTGTCCCTGCTGGACAGAGGCTTTGGGTGCTGACTTGTCTAAACATTGGCTAAACTCTTGGCTAGGCTTATAAATGTCTCAGGGCTAATAGCCTAGTAAGTTCCTACAATAAGTAGAGGATGTAGGAGACCAACCACTGTTAACACATGAGCCACTGGGTACTTGTACATGGCCTGAACTAATTCTACCGATGTTTCTGTGACTTCAAACCACTGCAGGACAGCCCAAATCAGCTTTCTTGGGACTTAGTTACATGCTTTCTCCTTGATTAGGAATGCCCAATTTGACTGTTTGCTCATCTGTAGCTTCCTCTCAAGTATCTGTCTCATTGCAAACATCAGGTGAGTTATGCTGTATTCTGATATGATTATGAACTGTTCATATTGAAACAAATATGCAGAGTAATAGTAAAAATCACTCACCATCTCCAGAACTTTCATACAGTGTGACAGGAGGTTGATACCGCTATACTGCTTACAGTTGTGATTGTACTTTTTGTTATTAAACACTGGCACTAGTATGCTTATTCTCCAGTCATCTGGGATATGCCCCCCCTCCTCCCCTAGACTGCTATGGGTACCCTCAAGAGCCACCTCTCCCCATCTCACCCAAAATCTTGATCATACCTTCTGTGACCTAATTAGAGGCGGTTTCTTTCTCAGACTTCATGTTTCCTTGTGCTGTTCTTACTTCTAGGGTGGGCTCCTCCTTTTCTTTCATTACTTCTAGGGTGGGCTCCTCCTTTTCTTTCATTACTTCTAGGGTGGGCTCCTCCTTTTCTTTCATTACTTCTAGGGTGGGCTCCTCCTTTTCTTTCATTACTTCTAGGGTGGGTTCCTCCTTTTCTTTCATTACTTCTAGGGTGGGTTCCTCCTTTTCTTTCATTACTTCTAGGGTGGGCTCCTCCTTTTCTTTCATTACTTCTAGGGTGGGCTCCTCCTTTTCTTTCATTACTTCTATGGTGGGCTCCTCCTTTTCTTTCATTACTTCTAGGGTAGGCTCCTCCTTTTCTTTCATTGTAGACTGCCTGGGGCAGTACAGCTTCTGTGGGGTTTTCTTGACAGAAGCTGCTAAAGTACTCTGTCTTTGATGCCCCATGGCCTCGTGATCAGGTTTTGCTGGCATCCCTTATGAAGGGTGTTCAACTATGTTATTTATCTTTCTGTCTATGCCTTTCAAACTGATATAGTTTATCTGTGCTGTTAGCAGAGTTCATGTTTCAGACAATGGTAAAGTGCCTCCGATACCTTGTTCTTTACTATTGCAAATCATCTGTTAGCCCAGCATTATTCAACCAGTGTTATTTCCTATGCTCAACTGCCCCATCTCCCACTTTTTCCTGCACTCCTTTCTTTTGACAACTTTCTACACTTATCCCTTCCGCCACCAGCTTTCTTTATGCACCTTATTTCAATTCATGGCTCAGTTACATATTTATTCCAATTTCCTTGCACATGCTGTTTTGAAATACTGCCATTCTTCAACTCCACCTATTTCCTCTTCTTCTTTTTGAGGTGCTCATGTCAGGAGTAATTCCATGAACTGTAGTGCTTTCTCGCCAGTTATCTTCCAGGTCTTCAACCTGGTCTCTGTTGATTTTAAAGCCTCCTCTGACCAATTCTTACAGCTACTTGTGGCACCCAGTGGTTTACACTGTGGTCTATTTCACTGGGGATGACTTGGCAATTGTGGATTCTACCCCATTGTGCTTTCCTTACACAGAAGTCAACCAGAGTTCCATGTTGAAAACGTGTGTGTGTGTGTGTGTGTGTGTGTGTGTGTGTGTGTGATCTTATGAATCGCTCTTTTTGAACCATGTCTTGGCCACTGTCAAGCTGTTTGCTAGACAGAAGCCTACAATGGCCTCCTCCTTTATTCCTGTTGCTCCACTATTGCAGACACCAGCAGTCTTCGTATCCTGTTCTCTCTTACAGATCATGTATCTAAAACCAGTCCGTGTTGCCCTGCTTTATCTAGTAGTTCCTGCTGCAACTGCTGTCTAAATGCATTATTTTCCTCATTATCACAATCTTGCCGTAGGGCATAGGCTGTAATTATGAATACTGCCCTGTACTTACACTGTAGTCTAATTGCCATGATGCCACTAATTCTGAAGACATCCCTCTCTGCCTTCTGAAGCCTCTCTCTCACCATACTTCTCACACCACTTCTAGCCAGCCCTTCTACTCCTATTCCAGAGTAGTAGACTCTGGATCCCAAGCCAAATGGCTTTGTTGCACTGCCTTTCTATCTTGTTTCTTGGATACATTGGATGTCCAGCTTCCTCTTCATCACGTGATCCACTTCCAAGCTCTATCCTGTCAGTCAGTGAAACTACATTGAGTGTTGCAATTTATATTTCATGTTTGCAGGTTGATTGGTTTTGCATTCAACTTTCACTCAAAGCTATCCATGGTAACAAAAGCTGGACAACTTATTGACCTAGGGCTGCTGGGCTTTATGACAGGCTAACAGTGGCACATACACCCCTTCCACCATTAGAATGGACCCCTGGAGTAGGTTGGGTCCTCAACCCATATATCACAGGTGCATAGGCATGTCCATTTTTTTTTTTAACATTAGTCAGCACAACGGAAACACAGAGCCATATTTTACACCATCAAGTGACTAGACCTCCCACAGTGTGCAGCCTGTGTTTCATGGTCTCCTATCTTGGGGATACTATACACCAAAGTAGATGCCCAAAACAGTTAGTCGGCACAACTCTTACCCCTACAGATCATCATCTAGGGTCTGTCCTGCTGCCCACAACTCCATTCTTGAGTTTATTTGAGATGGAAACACTCAGCATGTTTTTCAGAGGTGAGGGGGGATCCCACAGAGACAAAAGGAAAACATGCAAACTCCATAGTCATTGGCCAGTCAGAATCAAACCTTTTGATATGTGCATGGGAGGAAAATAATTTGACCATTATGCTAAATTGTCAAACCAGTAAATTCTGTTTATATTACAATATACATTTAGGTCCAAGTAATCAAAATTGGTGGCACTGCCACATTTTCAGTCATGTAGGAGATAATGCAGGATGAAATTAATTTGCTATCTTATAGCTTGGCTGATGACTCATTGCAGAAATCTGCAAGAGAGATTTGTCAAACAGGGCTTTTAAGCCCCTTTGTATATCCTAGGTAGCTCATTCAAACCATTTTCATTATAAAGACATTTTTTTTTGTCTAAAAGGGTAATTTGTCTGGATAGGTACCCATCAAAGAAGCCATTATATTCAAGTCTTGCCCTGGTAATAGACGAGTATATGGGACAAGAACTTTTACTGACCTACATATGTTTATGCCTTTTGTAATAAGCTGGATTAGGGAAAATCCTTCCTAATAAAAGCCAATACATGGTGGTTAAAAGACAGTGCTATCCATAAAATGTGCTCCAGTCCTAAAGATACTATCTACTTTAATATGGGACTCTGTTTGTTTGTGGTTGGGGAAGAGACACTTTAAATCCCACTCCCACCCCCACTCCCCAAAAAGAAGTACAATGCTGAATCTTTTTGCATTTACCTTTAATCCATGGTCCTGAAACCAGGAGCATGTAAGCATCAGGCCCTTTTGGAGGCTATGGGTGCCTATGATGAGCTGATGATAGTTCTTACTTTGAAGTCACTGCACACTTAGTCAGAGGTTCTTGGTATCAGTGAATTAGATGCTAAAAAGAAGTAGCAATGCATGGAAACATGGGGATTCCACTGGTGACAAGCCAGCATTTTACAAGTATACTACCAACCTCGATGAGTAGGATTAGTCGGCAAACTAAATAGCTAACAAGTTATACAAGGGTTTATATCCAACAGGGTCAGTTTACCTCTAATACCAAGATAAGAGTTGAATAGTTTTGAATATCTTGCCTAGATCCAGTTAGAATGCACAGACTTGAAATGGTCACAAAAGCAAAGGAACCCATCGGGTTAAGTAGGCACATTCTACCTTTCTCAAAGCCAAGATGATTTTAAAACAAGGGCTTATAAGCTACTAATGTCCATAAATTAAAAATAGGTCATTTAACTTATAAGTTATCAGCATATGATATCCAGGTATGTCTAGTGGACAAAGTATTCTTTTCGGGCGTGACTGGGCCAAAATGAATTGAGAACAAACGTGAAAGTTATAACAGAATTAAAGCTATAAAAATAACAAAAAAAGTAAATAAATCTGATAACATATATAAAAGAAAACAAACGTTTATATGGAGAGAAATTCTTGACATGCTACCTGGTCCATGAACTATTGCCCTTACTTTTGGGGAGATTCAGATGTAATTGGAGGGAAATGACTTGATATGATTATGGGAAGACATGAGGCAAAAGTTAAGCAATTTGATCTAAATGTATTAGCCAGTATCTTTAGTTTCCATGGTCATCTACAGTTGCTGCAATTAGATGCAAGTGCACTGTAGTAATGAATATGGTTTCCAAGATTCTTGAAATAGTTTAAGGATACTTTTTGGTAGTCCTTGGAAGTGGTAGCAAAATTTAGTTCATGTCTTGCCTTACAGGTTTTGTCTCTTCACCTTAGCTCTTTATCTACCTTTTTAAGATCACTTTCGGGAAAAGCGGATTTAAGTCTACAACTTTGGCCTAAAAAGTCTTTTCTTGTTGTGCAGTTTACTGATATTGGGGTTCCACCTTATAGATTTATTTTTAAACTTGACATTATATGTTTAGTGGATGACGGCAGGAAAAATCTATGAAGCAATTTCGATAGAAATAGAATCGGTAGTAAAAATAGCAGATGACTCAAACCTCTCACCTGTTCAAATTTTCACAGAATGACCAGATTTTTGCATCATATTTTTGGTCCGTTCCTCATAAAACTTGTCATTTTCTTGCAAATCATTGAAGACTGAAGTCACTAAATAACAGACACTGGAGTTTCAAACTTTATTCCTTCAGAAACTGCATAATAATGTAAAAGCTGTTATTCTAGCAACTTTCTAAGTTTATAGGAGCAATATTTAAATTCTGCCCCTATTTTTTGGCCTTTGCCTCCCCCCCATTCTTTCTGGCGTTGTCCAGGTTTCTTACACTGAGAAGTTGAGAGGTATGCTGATGAGTCTTACTTAGCTAGTGGTGATGTAAGCCAGTTGTATGAAGCTAGCCTTGAATAACGTATTGTAGACAGATGGATCTGAGTATGCCTAAGACTGGATTCTTATGGCAAATATTACCGTAAAGTTATCCGTTACACCTAGTGATGGGGTAAAGTGAAGTGGTGTTAAACATTACCATAACAGTAGACGTCCTTCTCTTCACTGTTGCAGTAATCTTCAACTAAGGTATCCCCTACCAAGGCTAGCCCAACGTCCACCCAGTAAACCAAAGCCTTCAGCTCTTACAAGCACCATACATCACATGTTTGCTTCCATGCAAAACACAGGGCATAAAGACGGCATACAGATTCATATTCTCAGAACTGAAAAATCCCCAGGAAGAATAGGGTACCCTCGGGGACAAAGGGTAACATGCATCCAGAAGTAGAAATAAAAGAAGGGAGAAGGGCATGTTATCTGGAAAGGAAAAGGTACACAGGACAAAAGTCAGGACAGAGGGAGAAGGGAGGAAGTGAGTACTGTGACAGGGGAAGAGAGGGAAAGCTACTGTTATGCTAACATTTTACACAATTGTACTATGTCCTTCTAGATGATTGTTTTGGTATTTTTTTCCTAAAGGAGAGTACAAGAGCTCAAGAGGAAGCCTGGAGAGGAAGGCAGAGAAGAATGCTCCACAAACCCATGCAGGATAGCCCTGACAAAGCCTGCTCTATCCTTGGAAGCAAAACCCAACTTGCAATGTATAGTGAAAGTACAATCAAAGAAACAAATAGCAGCCTTAAGGATACCAGATCCTTAAAAAAGGGCATCAGAGGTAGCAACTACCTTAGTAAAATGTGTTTACAAATGGGGAAAGACATTTTCCATGAAAACAACAAAGGAAGGGAAAAAAAAAAAGGAACATGAATAGACTGATTAAGGGACAACTTATTGACCAGCTTGGGTATAAACGGATTAGCCTGAACAGACAACCTGTCTCTATGGAAAACTAGAAAAGGGGAAATGGTCATGACACCCTGAAGTTCAGACACCCTCTTGGCTGAATTAAGAGTCGAAAGCAAAAAAAAAAAAAGTCTTCCAAGTACAATATTGCAAGGAAGCCAGCTCAAAAGGAGACTGGGTCATTTTTTCAAATTCAAAATTAAGGCCTGATATGAAGGACACCTTTAAGGAATTGCATGGCCTCAAACCTAGATGCCAGAGAAAGACTCAAGGGCAGACCAGCAGAAATTCCTGAGAAGGGAGCTTTCAGTGAAAAATATGCCAACCAAACATGGAGCAGATCACACAAGCGAGAGAGAACCAAAGGGACCTCAACTAAGAGAGGATGCTGACAGATGCACCAGACAGAAAATCTTTTCCATTTGGACATGTAAGATTTCCCAGCCTACTGCAAAACCAAAAGCACATCCTCATAAAAGAGGTGCTTAAAAGGGGTCAAAATGCTATGAACCACAGCGTTATTTGAAGAGTGGACAAGTGAGGATGAATTGGAGACCCTTTTTCTTGTGTGAGAAGATCCACCCTGTGAGGTAACTTGTAGTGATTGCCCCTGGCCAAGTGAGAAAGAAGGGGGAAATGAAGGTCTTCTGGGTGAACAGGGAGTCACCAGCAAGATTTTGCAATAGTCTTGCCTGATCTTGTGCAGAACTCGTGGTAACAAAGGAAAGGTGGGAAGGAGTACAGAAACATCCCCTTCCAAAGAAAAGATAGGGCATCCAATTTCTAAGCCAGATGACTTTGGACTCAACAGAAGAGGAAGTTGTCTGTTGAAAGGGGAGGCACAAAGATCTACCTGAGGAATCCTCCACTAATGAAAAATGTCCAGGAGCACATCTCTGAGAAGCATCCATTTATCACCTTGCGTGCTGCACACCTGCTCAAGGAGTCTGCCACTCACTATTCTCCAAGGGAATGTAAACTGTCTGAAGAGTCAATTTACACTGGATAGCTAGGTCCCAAAACTGAAGACATAGTCTGGAAAGAAGACTGGACTTCGTACCACTTAAGAAGCCCAGGATGAAAAGCTTGTACAGCCAAAAGCAAAGCACTCATTTCCTTTTTGTTGATGTGGTCTGACCTATGATGAGGCCGCTGATCTTAAACCCTCAGAAGATCACAGGAGGCATCTATAAAGTGCTTGAGTGGGAAATGGAGCTTGAAAAGGAGGCTGCAGATTGGTAGAACATCCATGAATCCACCACTGAAGCTCAAGCTTGAGACAGGGAAGGGAAGGAAAAGGTACTGGGAAGTCCAGGGGGTGGCCAGTTTTGAAGCTACACCAGTTTGATGCATCACTGAAATTTCCTCATATGGAGCCTGGCAAGAGGAAGAATGGGAATGGTGGAAGCCATGAACCCAAGAACCCTGGGAAATTGTCTGGCAGTGACAGACACCCAAGGAAAAAGTGACTGTAAAAGGAAAAGACAGAGCCTTGGGAAATTGGGCAGATGCCAAAATGTGAACACCCTAAAGGCTGTAGCTGTGGAAAATAAGATCATTGTGAAGGTGTAAGAACAGATTTCTAAAGGTCTGTAATGAACCCCCAGACTGTGTAATAGCAAGTAGTAAACATGAGATCCTGAAGGAGACTGCTGGGGGAAGAAGGTTGAATAAGCAGATCATGCAAATAGTGAAAAATCTGAGTACCTCAAATTCTACAAAAAGCAATGACAGAAACAGGTTATTTGATCAATACCTTTGAGGCAGTGGAGAGGCCAAAAGGCAAAACAGAGAACTGAAAATACAAGGAAGAGAGTCACAGAAACAAACATTTCCTGAAGAACATATGGCGATGTGAAGATACGCACCTTTGAGATCCAGAAATACCAGAAAAGCCTGTGGAGGAAGAGGACACAATGTCTGAAGGGATAACATCCAAAAGGAAGGAATCATGGGAAACGTGTTCAGCAAGAATAAATCCAGAACTGGTTTCTAAGTACTCTCCTTTTATGGGACCCCAAAAACATCCCATAATAAAGTCACTTCTCGCCCTTTGTGGGAGTCATGGCTTGAATGGTGTCCCAAGCCAGAAGGGAGTGAAGAATCTCTGGGAAATTAGAGCAGTTCCTGAGGAGATGGAAGAGTGCCTGAAGAGGGAGGAAGAACTTCCAAACCAAGAAATATCCCAGACAGATAACAGACAGAACCTAAGGGTCTGAAGTGATTCACGGCCAATTTGGAAGAGAAAGGGGGAAAATGGGTCGTAGCTGAGGGAAAGAGGAGGAAGCAAACTGTCAAACAGAAACAGACTTGTCCTGAAAATAAGGCTTCTGGGAGGCAGGACTCCGAGTAAACTTAGGAGGAGGCACACTCTTAGAACCCTTGTTTCCCTAGGATGATGGTGAGACTATCTATGAACAAAGGCAGATTTGGAGGGATAATTCCTCTGAGATTTAGGAATATGTGAAACAATATGAAAAGGAAAATGAGGAGAACAAAAAGAGATGAAACCCCTCCAGGGCACTTATCTGAAAACACAGCTTGGTAATCAGCAGAGAAAAACATTCAGACCAATGTTTAATAACTGCATTAAGACTGACGGCAAGTTGCTTTGGAGAATTTGCATCTGTACATCACCTTTATGCCTTATGTCTTGCATGGGAAGCATACATGTGATGTACGGTGCCTATAAGAGCTGAAGGCTTTGGTATCCTGGACAGATGTTGAGCTATGCTTGGCAGGAGATACCTTCAGTAAAGAAAACTGAAAGAGTGATATGGAATGACAGCTATAGTTGTGAAGTATAAGGGAGCTTTATTTGTTAGAATCTAATTGAACATATATGAGCTAATAGGCAAAAATACTGACAGAGTTTACATTGATAACTGGACACATCTGTTGCTTGTCTTGTGGACTTGCATATTATATATACATTTCTTCTATTAGCACACAAAACAGGTGGGAAAATGCACAAGCAGTTCCCCCCTTCCTCCTGCACAGTCATCCAGGTTCCATTTATGTGCCTTTTCCTGACCTTCCTAAACTGCATTTGCACTGAAACCGGAGCAATGAAGCACCTTTGATGTGGTCTAAACTGCAGAAACTCCTTGCTACAATTTAAAAGAATATATATTTTTTAAAAACCTGAGTGTTCTAGCACTTCATGCAGGCAGGGGAAAAAATGTAGCAACCATTTGCTACATTTACTACACATTATACACTGCCTGCAAGGAGCATTATGGCAAAAAAAATTCACTCTTGTAAATGTAGCAAACTGTTGCGTGGAGCACTACAGTGCTCAGGATTTAGTTTAAAAAGATTTAACAGCAGCAAACTATTGCTAAAGATTAGACTAAACACACAGCACTACTGTGTGCAAGTTAGACTGCAGAATCAACAATGATTTTTAAAATTGCAATGGAGATTGAGATCGGCTAATGGCACACCACTCCAACACTTTGTTCCCTGGGTACTTGCCTTTCTCACCCCATCCTAGCTACACTACTGCTGGTAAACAGTTGTCGTACAGTAACAGTCACTTTAAAAACTTAGCTCACAGTATAATAACTTTGCAAAGTTAGTCTGTGCATGATAATGCAATACGGGAGAAAAGTCAAAACAAATGCTTAACTGATAGTACAAGATATATCAATTAATGGCAGTTTGTGTATAAAGCAGAAACATAACACTATATAAACAAATAGAGAACCATTTATAATGTGTTTAGAAGAATATGGAAGCGTATAAAATGAAAAGTGTTCTCATGTTTTCAGTACAATATGGTAAAGAGATGACAGGCTGTAGGCATGGATGCCACAAGCTCAGTGAATACTATATGGTATATAGGACTTGCACCAGACCAGTAGCATGGAAACACAGAAATGTCAGGCAATTTAATTCTGTAATGTGCCATGAGACTCCTATGGCCATGGAGTTGTCACGAGCTGGTTTCTACTCAATGGCATCTAACTTACTTACTTATATGGAACTCTGGTTAAAGCTACAAGTACCTCAACTGTGAATGCCAGTGGTCACTGGCTGTATTGTAGCATGGTTTAGAATAGTCACATGCACAGGTCAGCATGTATTAGGTCAACATGAATAAGATCAGGGCCACAGAACTAATTGGTAAAAACAAAGCAAACAGGTAGCAGGGGTGGTACTAAGCTGAAAGCCAATTTATATTCTGAACACGGCTGACTTCATCACTCTCATGACAGTAAAACTGCAATGGCCCCAAGTAGAAAAATCTTCCATTATAGGCACAAAATACACATCATCTCATGTGCAACAATTTAATTAAAGTCACTTCCCATGTGTTGAAATTGTGTTCATAACTGCTAAACAAATGTGAGTTGTGTTCACCAGCTTTGCATAAAACAGAGTTGTATAATGTTGTTCAAAATAAAATAGTGAAAGACACACAAATCAGCCAGTAGGAACTAGTAGTTGCCAATTCACATTCTGAACACTACGCACAGACACACACACCCAACACACCGACACAGACACCCTTTCCATCACAAGAACACACCTCTCAACTCACCAGATAGTCTGGATCTTATTGAAAGCATGCCAATGCAACATCTTTGAATTCTATCAACTTTATAAGAGCAATATTCGAAATCTGTCCTGGATTTTGGAATTTGTCCATTATTTTAGCTTTGTCCAAGATTCTTATGCCAAGAGATATGCACAAGAATATAACTGCAATGACTCCAAACATCAATGTGTTAACAGCTGGTATCTTAATTGACTACAGATGTTCCATTGTAGATGTGCTTGGTAGATTTGAAAGGCCATTGTATCCTTTCTATAAAACAAGTAAAGCCAACATAACTATATATAGCATCATATGGTCTATACAAGGTAGAAACAGCATATCCTTGAGGATGGCTAAGTAAAATCTGTATTCAAGGCCAGTATAGCAACTTAACCCAAAACTATTACTTAACAGCTATGCTATAAGTAGAATATCCCATATCATTTCCATGCTATTATATAGACACACAGTATATCTGCAGTGCATCATATTATGAGAAATTAAAAGCCACTGGATATGTCCATCTGTTGCTTCTCTTTGATACGTAGTACAGCACTTTTATGAAAAGTACCTCCTGAACAGCTCTGTCAACTTCCATGGGTTATCAGGTTTCTGATTATCTTTCCATTCTTACAGTGTCCTGTATTAAGGTTCTATGTAAAGTGTGATGTCATGTACTTTAAATGTTATGGAGTCATCCTTTTCCTTTTAATATACTGGCCAAATGCCTTTATAAAAGGGTACAACAAGAAGATTCTCAGATGATAGCTGGGAAGTCTTCCAAAATATAATCTTTAGGGCACTAATGGTGTATATTCAGCTGCATTGAATACTGGTAGTGCCAGACAAGTGAGTAAAACTTCACAAGGTTTAGCCGAAGCAGCTTATCCACCTTCAAGAAAATAAAGGCACACACCTGTATTCACTATTATGTATTAGGATAGAACAATTAAATTAATATTGATACATACTTTATACAGCAGGTAACCTGAAAGGTTCAGCTATGGAGTGCCCATTGTAGAGAGCAATACAGACAGCTGCCCAAGGTAGCTTAGGACAACATTCACGATACCAAAGCATAACTCCTTTGCATCAGTATCCATTTTGGAGAATAAGACAAAATTTTAAAGCATATGAAGAATGATGTGCAACAGTCTTCACATCAAAGCACTTGTACAGTCTTACTTGCATGTCCACAATCTTGCACTGCAGCATGCAAGCAGAGCAGCATTGTACACTGATTTTTTTAAGCTGCACATCCTATATATTTGTACTTTTCTTGTGGGACTATAAGTGGTTTCGCCATCTTTACAGCCAATACAGATGCCAAATTGCTTAAAATATGCATGCTGTATTCAAGCCATGGCAACCCTTTTCAATGCCTTGATTTGGGATTCCATTCTGCACATTCCTTAATGCCTACTGTCTTTATATTGTAGCCATAATGCAGACTGTATTTTTCAAATTACTTGCTTCCTCTTATAATGCAACACTGTCTAACAATTATGGCTACCCTGTGAAATTTGTCAAGGACAATGCAAACGGTTGCTGTGCTGTCATCCTGAACACTAGTGCTGTGCTGTCATTATAGATGTTATAATGGAATAGAATGTGTCATTTACTTGGCCTTGCACTGCTTTCCAGCAGTTTTGCTGTTTCACATCGTATAAGGAGTGTTAGCTATGCAGGGTACTGTATTGCTTTAGTGGTCACCTTAAACAGCATGCTTGGCATTACTTGCTTACCACTGTCTGCAGTGTGGCTCTAATGCACTTTCATAATGACTAGGTAATCCTACATTTCTGAAATCTATCCCTTCTCCAATAACAAGTCTGTGCATCACTTTTATGGATGATTAGGTAGGCCTTGTAAAAGGAAGCATTTGGCCCAACACACAACAGTGCAGTATACAGGACCAGCATGAACAATTGGTCTACCAATGTGACTGCATATACAAACAAGCAGACACAGTGCTTGGTTATAGCACATGCCTTCACTGTCCAGTCTGTTTTCGACACCAGCAATGACAGACTCAGCAAGCATGTATGAGCACGTGCACACAGACACACGCAAGCGTGCACGCATGAGCTTGCATACACAATGGATGGCAGGGCAGTCAAAATATGAGACACCTAGACAGATGCATTATACACCAATTTTCTACAAGAACAGTGTACAAGCATTGAAATTTGTACATATATCAGTACATTTCAACACTCTTCCAAGTGAAACAACAGTGTCTGTAGCTGAAACAGACATCTTATTTCAACAAAGCCTTGAAATTTAAGCAGATTTTTTGGAAAATCTGTTAACCAATGTCTAGCCCCAGAAAATTTTTTGCTTTATTCTTGCATGTTAGGCACAATGATATGTAGAAGACCTCTCATATTCATTGGGATATACACAGAGTCATTAACCTTGGGATATCTCGAATAGATAATAAAAATTTTCCACCCAATTAAAATTCACCATCCTATCAAAGAGAATAAAGGCCCATTTCTACGCCACTTAATTGCTGCATGCTTGCCTGCCAAAGTAAATATTTCTATTTAAGACAACCTTGTTGTATAGATTTCTGGTCTTGATAGATTAATCAGCCTTCTGTATGTATGCACAGTATAAAACTCTATAACCTACAAATGTCATGTCCAAGAATTACAGAACAGATGCAGTCAAACTAAAAGACAACAGTGATTACACAAAATTCCTGCACTGCTTTTTGCAGGAAGGCATCCCCCCCATACCTCACGTACTTCACTCTACACACACATTATATATATAACAAACACACACACACTGCCATACCACAAAGAAATATACTTGGACTTAGAATATGCAAGCCTAAATTTTTCATATTTAGTCTCACCCTTCTGAAATGCACTCTTCCAAGTCTCAAAATTCAAAATGATTACTTATCTGGATTTTTTTTCGTAGCTTAAAATATAAATCTTCTCCTCCCTTGGATTTTTATTGAGATTAAATTGACTAAAGTTTCAGACAGATTAAACAAACTGTTCAAAGCTTCATCAAGAGGAGGCATATAAAAGAAAATGTTTGCAGTGGAGCATACCCTTTGAACACCTTGCTCTGTCCCCATGACAACCATTAAACACACACACACACACTCCACAGCCACCTAGCTATAGAGGTAACAGCAAAATCCTATACACCGTGAATCAATGCCTGTAGGCAAATGAAAACTGCATTATTTTTTTTTTTTTGGAAGAGAGAGACCTCAGCATCAGGGAATTGAGCTTGATTAGAATGTGTAATGTTGAGGAGGTATATACTTAAGTGTACTATAATGAATATAAATAGATCAGTAGTCGTATGGGCTTATGAAAGTCTAAGAAATTATTTTGCAATTGAAGTTCGTAATAAGTAGAGAAAAGACATCTCTGTGCAACACATGCCTTTCATCCTCTTAGCTTAAGAAATCTAGAAAAAGTATAAAATAACGAGGGGGGTGGGGGGTAAAGGCCCAAAATAGGGACAGATTTTAAATATTGTTCTTATAAACCTATAAACTTGCTATAACAGGATTTGTGTAATTTCCTTCAGAAAGTGCATGCTAAGTCTGAAACTCAATTGTGTGTCATTATTTAGAGATTTCATTCCTTAGTGATTTGCCAGAAAACCACAAATGTTATGAGGAATGGACCAAATATATGAAGCAAGAATATGGACAGTTGAGACATATGATGCAAACATCTGTTTAGAAGCACAGTGGAAATATTTTGTGGAAAATATTTCAGCTCAACATGGCGAGTTGGCATGTATGCAAGACATCATCATATATAACACCAACACTGGGGAAAAAGTGAAATTATAAACAGTATCTGAATGGCATATAATTCAGGTCTATCAACATGTAATTTGAGCATTCTTATTTCTGTAAAAGGATTACCTTCACATTCCCACAGAAGAAAACAAAAGGACAACATTGGCACATGTGGTGGTCTGACATTAATGGAATTCTCATATGTGCATCATTCTGGAGGTAAAAAACACAGACCTTCCTATTAAAAGCAACAGTGTGCCGAATCAGATCTGCTGCCCTATGTCCCATATCATTACTCTACAAACCTGTATTGCTTGCTCTGCCTGCTAGGCAACCTGAGGAGAATAATTCATCAGAAACCTATTGCAGTCTGCTGGAGAACAATGGCTGCTTGCTTTATAATGCCCAACAACATCTCTAGACACTTCTTTTCTTTAACTGAATTTTGCACAGAGAATTCAGACTTCATTAATTCAACCATATTTCTTGAATCAGCAACATAAACTGACAACCCACAGCTGTTCTTGACTCTACAATAGCATGACATCTATATGCACATATCTAGCATGGTGTCAAAAGCTTGAGCATGATATGTTTGATCACCATGAATTGCAAACTCTATAGGCTCATATGTTAATACTAGGTTAACTACCCATGTGGGCCATTTTAAGTCCAACCAGTTATATCAAAACATAGATATTTGGAGGTGACCCATACATTAGAATGGCATTTAGGAGTTTAGTCTACCCATTAGTAGTATAGGGGGTAGTCCTAGGGTAAATTTCCTATTTCAAAACAATTCATCCAAATTATGCTTGAATGTGGTCAAGGATAAGGTTTATTTTACATAGATGGGGATACTACTCCAGAGAAGTGGTATCCTCTGTGATATACCTGTCCCTCAAAAAATAAATTTACTCTGTTAATGATGCAGAAGAGAGTCAAGTCCATGGACTGATTATTTCTGGTAGTATTTCACTTGCTGATGTAAAGCAAGTCCATCATTAATGTGTCAGAGGATGCCTTGCATGATAGACACAGGTTATCTCCAAGTAGTGTGCAATAGATTGAATACAGCAATAGAGCATGGAGAAGGTCCATGTTGGACACTTTTTGCCTTGTATCCCCTTTGTAAGGAGTGTCTGTGGACATTCCATTTGTCACATGTACCTAGACATATACATGACAAGCAGAACATTATATTCAATGACTGGCCTAATGAGGGGTAAGCAAAAGGGGAGAATGATGTCCTTTGACATAGAATCAGTGTAGAACCCCCCCCCCTTCATTATGAGCTTCACAGTATAGAAGGACTTGGTTACTACAGTGGATATATTCTGGTCATATGTTAGGTCACTCTCCACATAAGTTACAAATCCTGAAAAACTACCAGGACAACTCTTAGAAGTATGTTGTAAATGTGGTACATCCATAAGACAATGATGATACATGTTTTGGCATTTAGCATTTAGTTTCAGTCCAAGAGTCTGGTACCAGGTATTTGTTTGGGACAAAACAGAATTTGTTTGAGAATTCGGGTCACGGTTTCCCATTTGCAGTCATCTGCAAACTTAGAGCCCCTTAGTATTGGCTTTTACTTCTGAGAAAAATTGCCAAACAGAAGAGCTTCCAAAATCGATCCATGAAGACTCTACTGGTGGTTTCTTTCTTTGTGAAGGTAGCTTCCGCCATTTAGATATCCTGCATCCTACTGGTGATATTTTATTCCTAGTATCTCAACTTTTAAACAGCTTTTCAACTATGGTGTAGTGTGTGTGTTTTGAGGGGGATTATGTCAAAAGCCTTGGCTAGATTTACGTAGGCAATGTGTACTGTTTTACCTTTATTCATTGCTTTGGGGACCACTTCATGAAGTCTATCAAGTTGAGTAAGCACTGCCTGCATTAACAAACACAAATTGAGATGGATCTAGTGTTTTGAAGCTCCATGACCATTTTTGCCACAGTTTTGTATTTGAGGTTAATCAAACTTATGGATTTGTAATTGTCTTGGTCCATCAAGGGTTTCCCTTATGCAGGGGAGCAACTACTACTGTTTGCCTTTAACCAGGGCAAAAGCCTGTATACAGGCTAAGATTGAACAGTTTTGCTAGTGGTGTAGCCAACTCATGCTTCATGCTACTCAGGATGCACCTAGGATATTGTCAAGACCTACTGATGCAGTTTTTTTTTTAAACATTTTCAAGCCACTTTCAAGACTTGGTCTAGTGTGACCACTAGTGGTGACTTGGTTTCAGATATTTCATATGAGGAAGACAGGGATAATGTTTGAGCTGAATTTATCATAGGTTCATAGGTGTGTACTAGGATAATGGCCCTGGGGCCTTCACAAACCTAACCCATAGGATTACCCTGGCATCATGCCACCTGACCTTAGTTCCCAATGCCTCTGTGGAGTAAAGCCACTGGAGTGACCACTGGGGTGAATTTTCTGTGTCCCATACACTCATTAAGATTTCTCTTGAAGAAGGACAGTGAGGTGCTCTGCTTGACATGTATGGGAAGTCCAAGCATGGACAGTCTCTGGGTTATGAACCTGTCCCTCCAGCATGTTCTGTTGATTGTGGTAATGAGGATGAGGTCTCTGGAGTATGGGGTGAAGAGGGAATGGGATTTCTTTAGATGTAGCATTTGTAACACAGTTGGGTCAGACATGGCTGTGTAAGTCAAGCACAGATTGCCTTTAAGTAGGCGATATAAGACAGAAAATATTTTTTTAGTCTGTCCATATAGGAGAAATGTTTAGGGACTAGGATCCTCTTTGTGAGCTACTTCTGCAGCCTCTCCAGTTGTTGCAGGTGTTTAGTGAGGTACATACCAAATGGGGCATTGTACTCAATGACTGGCCTAATGAGGAAAGAGTAGAGGGAGACTATTACTCTTTCTTCCTGGATGCAAAACCCTTAGTAATGACATGTGCCACACAGAAGGACTTTCTGACCACAGTGGCAATGTGGTGGTCAAAAGAGAGGATGCTGTCAATCTGTGTTCCCAGATCTCTTACAACCCCTTCTGTGTTCAGTGGACTACCATCAATGTGGTAATTCATGGGAACTGGGTTTTTCCCAAAGGGGATGATAACCCACTTTTTGCCACTGAGCTTAAGGCTATGGTTCTGATACCAGCAGTTGGACTCTGAGGCCTTTCTGTAGGATGTCAACATCACATGGGGAGTTAATAGATCCCAACTTGCAATCATCTGCAAGCTTCGTCAGCCAGAGTCTTTTCGTGTTGGCCTGGACTTCAAAGAAGTAGATACCAAACAGGAGAGGACCCAAGACCGAACCCTGTGGGACTCCACTCGTGACTGGTCAGCAGTCTCACGCGGAGTCAGCTACTTTCACACTGTGTGTTCACCTGGGAGCCAGTTTACAATCCACCTAGTGATATAGGGGTTGATGCCTAGCTTAGTAGGACAGCTCTATCTTCAGCATCAGAGTAGGTAATACTCTTTACAATTAGCTCAGTGCATTGTTGTGTTGTGCTTTCAAGATTAACATACTATAAAAAGCCTTGTGATTGTCCATTGCGTGAGTGGCTATTTTTGCCTCAAACTTGGCTTAAATAGATTTAGTTTAGCCATAGAGTTTTTTGTTTAAGTGTTGGGGCTCTATTTTTCTGTGTATTTCTCTCCTTTCTTTTAACCAACAAACTCTTTATTTTTTTGTAAAGTTTTTAAAATATCACCAGCATTGTTTGTTTCTGTACGTGTTTTGCTTGTTTCTACTGGCTACAGCTATACAGCTGTTTATATGCCGGTATAGTTTAGTAATATATGTTTTCATATCTTTCCATATATTTAGTAGAATTAACTGTTTTTTGGGGATTTAGGCAGTTTGTCTTTGAGAAATTTTTAAAAGGTACCGAGGTGGAAGTGGTCCCTGTATTCAACTTTTTGTCAAAGAAGATTGCTTTATGGTCAGACCCAACAAGTTGTCAAGATATGCAGGGGATGGCACAAGATGCCCTTATATTAAAGGACAAGACGCTACTTCCCCAGTGGGTGCTCTGTCAGTACAAATGCCCTCAAACAACTAGATAAAGCCCAGCCTGTGCACTTGTTGTAGAGGTTTCCCAGTCTATACTTAGATAGTTAGATCACCTATGAAAATGGTATAGGGTTTCAGTATTGAGTGACTGGGTTTTTGCAGATGGACATTGTGGCTTTCCTTGGTCGTAGAGGAAGCTGTATAGCTAGCCAATATGTGGAAACAACCTTACTATTGTAGATTTGGACATGAAAAAGATGCAATGCATTACAATGCTTAACCAGCCCTGATGTTTCTTCTGAATGAAGATGATACCACCTCCACCTTTGTCCCCTCCTGCACAGTGGTTGTCTAAAAAAAACCTGAAAGTGGAGTATTTTCTGCCATCGTAAATCAGGTTTCAGTCACTACAGAAACATTCTACTTCCTTCAGGGATAGGAGGACTTATAGGCAGTGAAGTCTCTTGTTTAGGCTCTTCGCATTGATCAGAAACACCTTCATATTTTCCTTTGCTTTTTTCATTATACAGATTTTACTGATACTTCAAACAAACTAACAGAAAACACTCTGGTTGTGGATAATGTCTTAATATTCAATGACCTAATTGGGAAAGGTGTAGGCCACATCCCTGGTGAAGCAGTGTGGTCAGTTGATCATATCCTTCCTGGCTGACAAATATTGGCTCCTCTTCAAATGACACCAAACACTAAGCCAATTATTGAAGTCAATTATTTTTGATTAAACTGTAGCAACATCCTCGGAGAAGGTAGATTATTTCTCAATGTTACGTATACCTGCCTGGGACACAGTCTGAGAAATCCATCATGTTTTTGTTTTTTTTTTTCATGTAGTCCAAGGAAGTACACCTCATGTCATTTGCAACCACTAGTACAATGACAAAGTCAAACCAGTGCTTTGTTCAAGAACTTGACAACATGCATTATCTGATAGGATTACAGCACCACAATGGAGGCATCAATAACTGTAATATATGTTTTAGTGGATGCCTGCCTTACAGGTATAACATCTGTGACCATGGAGATCTATGTGCTATGGACAGGGATGCAGATGGTGCTTTATGCTGTGTTGCATTTTGGAGGTCTTTGAGCTTTAGGCGAGTTAATCTTGAGAACCTCAGTATATGAAGGGTTGTGTAGTATGAAGGTTGTGGTGAAGTGTGATGTGTGCTGCACTGCTTACAGTCGTGGTGTCTGCGTTATCAGTGCATGAAATTTTAGCCTCCAATGACAATATACATGTACATCTCTCACAGTGACATACTGCTTCAGTAATAGATAATTATGGCATCAATAACTGTAATATATGTTTTAGTGGATGCCTGCCTTACAGGTATAACATCTGTGACCATGGAGATCTATGTGCTATGGACAGGGATGCAGATGGTGCTTTATGCTGTGTTGCATTTTGGAGGTCTTTCAGCTTTAGGCGAGTTAATCTTGATAACCTCAGTATATGAAGGGTTGTGTAGTATGAAGGTTGTGGTGAAGTGTGATGTGTGCTGCACTGCTTACAGTCGTGGTGTCTGCGTTATCAGTGCATGAAATTTTAGCCTCCAATGACAATATACATGTACATCTCTCACAGTGACATACTGCTTCAGTAATAGATAATTATCAGAAAGCATTAGACTTCTTACATTATCTCAAAATACATATCTCAGGCTGGCTATAGAAGTTATAGACAAGTGCTGGTCTATGGTTTAGACAGGAATAATATAGGATGCTTGAGGGACTATAAGTTGGGTCAATGTTGGCTTGCAAGGATGGTTTAGTTAGGTTTATTAATGCACAGCAATATTTGTCCCCATTTGCTTAGTTAAGGATGTATAGATGCCCTGTGCAAACTTTACTCCAGCTCAGTGTGCAATTTATTTTGCTTAGATCAGATTACTGAAGATTTGAAGTATACATTCTAGTGCTTGATGGATTATGAAGGCTTCCTATAAAAGAAAAAGGGTTTTGTATAGCCAACTCATTATGGAGAGCATCCAATGGCAGAGCACAGGTTTTTTTCCTTCCGTTATTTAATGAAACATCTCACAGTTCAAATCTTTATATGTTTCTCAGAGTCTAGAGTTAAAAACTGTGCATGAGCTTAGCTATAACACATTATTATAGCTGATAAGCAAGGAAGGAAACAATCAGAAAAAGCCAATAAATCCAGCCAACTGATCTCTGACTCAGAACCTGTAAGAAATCTCCATTCTCTCACCACCATGACTATGCTACAGGTCTAATTTTCCAGATGGCTAGAAATTCAGTTGTCTTAACTTCTATGGGGGTGGACCATGGAGCTTGTATTTAATGTAGCAACCAGGAAGTAGCAGCAGAGGAGAAGTACTTAAACAGTGCTGGAAGTAAGAGCAATTACAAATAGAGCAAAGAAATCAGCGACAGTTGTAACAACTAGAAAGCTCTGTAAATGCAGCTCAAACAGGAAATATTAAATGGTACATAAAATATGTTTCAAAAGAATTTGGTTATAAACAGCTTTGTATGTGCTCGGCTCCTGCAGCAAAACTCAATACTGCTACTATTGCAAAATAAAAACTGCAAAACTATGGTACCTGATCAGGCAGAATTATAAGTAAATGTGAATATGGCAAATGTGCAGTAAAAGATGTGCAAATCTGTAAATGAGACACAGATCCTGTAGATCATCACAATTCACCCACTTTTGTAAATATAACAAGACTATGGTACTAGACCAAGCAGAAATTAAAATGAAATAATTTTTTTAGGTTAATAACAAAAAAAGTAGCTTAAAGGATTAAACATCACACATACAATCCAATACTACATCAAAGCAACCAGAAGTACAACTGAAAATTGCAATATTTTTTTTTCTTCCCTTTTTGGTGAAAAATATCAGAGTTCAGTTTTACACACTTCTCAGAGCCTTTGGTAAAAGAATAAAATGAGAACCGTATTTTTGTCGGACAACACACAATTAATATGATGGTCTAAACTTACAGACCTCTGACAGAGAAAAAAACCAGGGTGAAGTCTTTGAAGGCAGCTATACACAGCACATACAACCAATGCAATTGGAAGTGTACTTTTTGTTCAGCACTGATAATGAAAATATGAGAGGATGGTTCCTTAAAAGCAGCAGTTCTCTTCTTTACCTGCAAGATATATGATAGTTCTAACAGATTATGAATGAGCTTTGAAATTAGTATCATAAAAGAATAATGCCCCGACTATGGCCTAGATGAATCAAGTTGAGTTGGAGTCTCATGCATCTGTTGGAGATAGCTAAGAGGATACTTCAGCTGATTACATGTCATTGGAGAGAAGGGGCGGAGTACGTCCAGCCATGGTCTCGGTCGATACTCCTTTAAGATGAAACAACTTTCTTTCAGACTAAAACTGGCAATGCAGATCAAAACCTCTAAACTCAGTCAGCTGGCAATGCAGATCAAAACCTCTAAACTCAGTCAGCTGTTCAGTCACTTTAAAATGTGTAGTAAAACTTTTGACATCTTTCAAGATGGCCTAATTCAGTCAAGACAGCAATCCTCACAATTTGAGGATGTCTGAATTAGGTTCTCATGAAGAATTAGTCTGCCCTCATCTTCAGACTTGGTCAGCAACAGGCCATAAATGTCTAATTTCATATCACAGAAGTAGACACCAAACTGAAGTGGCCCCAACACAAAAGCCAGGTTTATAACACAGGTAACAAGTCTTTTACAGGATTATCTGACTCTGACTAATACAATGGTGTTAATCAGTAAGCCAGCTGTCAGTCCAATGGATGACATGGAATTTGTACAGAGTCCGTCAATACCAGAGTGGGGTATAGTGTCAAAAGTCTTCACTGTAAATGAAGGAAAACTGTGTGCCCACAGTTACCCTCCTTATCACATACTTCTGAGATTCTTTCAAAAGAAGTCAGATTTAATACCCATGATTTACCTTCTACAAAGTTAAACTGGTTAAGATCTATGAATGTCATGCTTCACATATGACCATGTTTTTCAGGATCAATCACTTCGTAAATGATGCTCAGAATCTATGATCTGACACTCCCTAAGTAAAGGGAACTAGTATAGTTGATTTCCAGGTTTCTGGTAAAAATTCCGTGATTTTTGGGGCTGTATAGTTTCTGAAGGAGATCTGACCTTGGATGTTTCATAATGACCAGGAAGCATATCAGTATGTTATCTGGACAGATATTGCTGTTGAGTTTGGTCTTAAAAATGCTCCTAATATCCACTCAAAGATCATTACCAGGATAGTATGGACTGCATGCTTTGTATTGGAAAGTTAGGAGTTATGTAATAAGGGAAAGAAGTTGTAGCTGAACTTACCAACAAGAATGTTTACCAACAAATACCCTAAGGATACAGTTGTCATTTGAGACATCTAGCAATGCACCAAGCTTATTTCTGAGTTCTTTAGAAAACTGTTGTTACAGCTATTCTTTGCCATTTTAGCTCAAAACTGGAGATGTTGGATTTGATCTTGCTCCCACATTCTTTGCTAACCTTTTTTAAGAGAGGAGATGGGAGTATACATTTTGGGTATATGTGGTGGTGTTTGCTATTGGGTCACCAAAGGGTGATGTACTGTTAAACTGTTTCAAGCCATCAATCACAAGGAAACTGGCACTGAAAACATTTCCAAGAATGGTCGGGTAGGCTGTTGTCCAGAATTAGGACTACACAGTGAAAACACATAGTCAAATAATTTGAACAATGAGGTTATGACAATGGGTGAAGAACAATCAGGAGTTGTGTTTGCCAAGACAAGATCAGGTACATTGGTACTACTTGTGGGTGGGGCTGTGAGTGTATGATTTGCTTGAGATTCTGCAATGATAAAAAATCTAAATGTTGAGCATATTTATAGATATGCCAATTTATGTAGAGGTAATTGAAACCCCTTGACAGCTGGTGTTTAGCTTAATTTGAGTTAAGAAAGGGGCCTCTAATTTATTAATATACGTTTTATGATCTGGCAGTGTCAGGACAGGATTCTGCAGTTAACCAGATGGTAGTATATGGTTTTACTTTCACTTTGACTAAGATCCAGATATGTTCAATTAGTAGCTCAGGTGCAGAGACAGGTATGAGAGAATGGGAGAGAATAGCAAACATACTCCTATGTTGTCATTAGTCATGAGATCCTGGAGACCACTGAGAAAGCTTGCCTAAATTTCCTAACTGCCCCAGAGTACTGTCAAGTGACCTCAGAAGTACACAGTAAGCAAAGAGAGGGTAAGAGAATCACATCCAGAACTACAGAAAAAGTCTTGTTAACAGCTCATAGCCTTAATCATCTGTGCTAACATCTAGACTGACGTACCTACTGTGGGGGAGAGCCTGGTAGTATGGTGGATGTTTTCACCACATGTAAGTGGAGATTAGCAGGTGAAGCATTCATTAACTTAGGGCATGACTTACATAGCTGGTGACAGCAGTCCTCATTAGAATGTGGGTAGTTGCACACATGCATGGGGAAGGGATAGTAGACTCTCAAAAGGGATGTAGATGACTAAATCAGTCACCAAATGCAAAGGTTATCCCAAACTGAAAAATACCTTGATGACTACATGAATGAGACCTCTCTGATCAGCTTTTGCCCTACAGGGAAGGACTGTGCTACATAACACAAAAAGTTTATGCTTATCTAATAGCATGAGGGTCAAAAAGCATAAGCCCATTATGCAATTTGTTTACAATAATTACAGATTAAAGAACAAGATATGATAAAATTCATGAATTTTGTATGCTAAAATAAGTCTCTGTGTCAGTAAAAAGAAAAGCAGATAGTCCCTCTTATTATGACAGAGAAAATTATTAGGACTGTTTCATACATACTGCTTTATAACTGTTGGAGACAAATTGATCAGCATTATTTGAGGTCTATATTAGAACACTGAACATTCAAAATTTTGAGTGTTCTAATATCAAACCCTATGAAACGAAAATTTAATCAAACATTCAGAACAGCAAATTTTTTCCTAGGGGAAAAAAAATTTGCTGTTCCAAAACACATACACACAACACAAGCACACCAAACAAACAGCAATACACACACATACACCTAAACTCTTACTCCTAACCCTACACTAAACTATACATACACCACTAACTATCTACTAACCTTAACCCAAACTCTAACCCTAAGATCCGTCAGTATTGCACAGTCACCTCACCCGCGCCCTAACCCTAACTCACCTACCCCGCTCTAACCCTCACGTCCACACAATCGTACACTTACCTGACCCGTGCCCTAACCCTAACTCACCTAACCCTCACGTCCACACAATTGCACACTTACCTGAACCCCGACCCGTAACTTTCCACCAAAGCACTGAAAATACCAAAGCAACAGAAACGAACAACCAAATTCTTTCCTTTGGAAAAAAATTGGTTTTCTGTTTCTTCGATACTTTCAGCATTCGCTGAAAACAGGTTGATATGAGAACACTCGAAATTTTGAACGTTCGGTGTTCTAATATAGACCCCATTATTTGCAATATTGGAGGAGCTAAACTGCATGACCCATGTGTCAATGTGTGTTCTGCTGCAGCTATCCCCCCTGGAGAAAGAAAATGCAACAAATTCAAAACTGATAGACATACGCAGTCTGCAAAAATATTATTCCATACACTGTCAATCTCTTGAAAAAGGCACGAACAAGTGCTTGACTCTTTTGGAGAAATTCAGGCAGTTCACTTATGAGTAAAGCACATCATTAAGAGTGGAGCTTCTTTTTTTCACACAGAACCCAGGAAAACAAGGTTATAGAATCACCCAAAATTAATTTTAAACAGAAAATGGCTTTTCAATAACTACTATGCAGATTTCAGAAAAGACAGTCAAGACCTAACAGAAAAAGTACAGTTGTGTACACTTACCATAAATGTAGATGTTTGAGTGTATTCACTGTTGCAGTCATCACACTTTGGTACTCGGGCCGACTGAGGGCTACCTGCAGGCAGATAACCAGAGTCTTGGGATTTCTGCATCGGATGCTGTCACCTCTTCCATGACGCCAGGGGGTATAAAACATGCAGCCGATGCCATTACATCAGTTTTTCTTGCCCCAGATGTCAAGAGCTCCCAAAATGGGAAAAATTTACATTGTGTGGAACACCTCCAGTAAAAAGTAAATACCATAGCCATAAGATATGGCCAAAAAGAGGATAGGTAGAATAGCATAGAAGAGTCAGGGGGCTGGAGGGAGGGTAACCAGGACTGTGACAGTGAATACACTCAAACATCTACATTTATGATAACTGTACTATCTTCTTAGTGTTTCACTGTTGTAGTCAACACACTTGGGTTGATTCCCAAAGCTGAGGAAGGGTGGAGGCAGTCAAGTAATAGTAGGGCTGGCTAGCTGGCCTTGTAAGACTACTGTGGCAAATCCAGCTCTGGATTTAGAAGACAGGTAAGTGGTAATGCTTGGTGAAGGTGTGTACAGAACTCCAGGTTGCAGCTTCCAGGATGTCCCTGGTAGGGACTCCCCTGAGAAATGCTGTAGAGGTTGAGATAGCCCTAGTGGAATGAGTTCTGATCCCCCGTGGGGTAGGTTTTCCATGGTGTTTGTAGCAGAAATGGATGCAGTGTGCTATCCATTTGGAAATGGTTTGCTTTGAAATGGCCTTGCCCTCTGCCCCTGTAGCAAATCTGAGTAGCAGCTGGTCAGATTTTCTGAAAGGCTTAGTCCTGTCAATGTAGAACCCGAGTTGTCTGTGTCCTTCCCAAAGAGTGCAGGATCCTGTCCCCTTTATTCTGAGGATTAGGGAAAAAGGTTGGTAAATGGATGTATTGGTTTAGAGCCACACTGGATACCACCTTTTGGATAAAAGATGGGTTAGTCCTGAGGGAAACACTGTCAGCATGGAAAATAATAAAGGGTTCCACAGCCATTAGTGCCTGTAACTCGGACACTCTCCTTGCTGAATTGATGGCTAGAAGTAAGGCTGTTTTCCAAGAGAGGAATTTTAACTGTGCTGTAGCAGCAGGCTCAAAAGGGGGAAGCGTGAGCTTCTCTAGTACAAAGTTAAGGTCCCAGGGCAGGGGTGGGAGCTCTCATTGGGGGTCTTACATTGTTAGCTCCTCTCAGGAATTGTTTGACCAGAGGGTGAGAAAAGAGAGGTGGCTCAGTATTATAATGAGCTGAGATGGCAGAGGCATGACTCTTAATAGAAGAGGATAGGCCTTTGTGGAGCAGCTCTGCTAGGTAATCTAGGATTTGAGGTAAGGTGGGCACAGCTGTGTCCTTTCCATGAGACTGGCTCCAAGAACAGTATCTTTTCCATTTTTCTGAATAGGATTTCCTAGTACTAGGCCTACAGGCCTCAAGGATGATGCCCAGCACCTGTTTGCTGACGGTTGCTGGGGGTGTATTCAGGGAATAAGCCAGGCTGCAAGGTTCAGGGTTTGCAGCTGAGGATGCAAAATCTGTCTCTCCTGCTGGGACAGCTGGGAGGGGGGTTCTGATGTAGGTCCCAGGGTGGCACTGCTGCCAGACTGCGTAAGAGGGGGTACCAGTGCTGGTGGGTCCAGTCTGGTGCAATAAGGTTTGTCCTGTTTGATCTTGAGTAGTATTTTTGGGAGGAGGGGCAGAGGGGGAAAGGCATACATTGAGAGGTTTTCCCATGTAAAGGATAGGGCATACACTTTCCATGTTTGGCTGTGGGGATTTCTAGTGCAGAATTTTCTCAATTGATGGTTTTGGGGGGAGGCAAAGAGTTCCACCTCTGGTGTCCCCCACCTGTGGGTTAGAAGTTTGAATGAGTTGGGTTCCAGTTTCTACTTGTGTGGGTCCATTAGATTTCTGTTTAAGTCATCTGACAATGAATTTTGTTTGCCTGGCAGGAATTGAGCTTGCAGGTGCACTTGGTTGCTCAAGGCTGTGTTCCACAGGGCCATGTCTAATCTTCAGAGTGGGTAGGAAGGAGTCCCCCCCCCCCTGCTTGTTCATGTACCACATAACTGTGGTGTTTTCTGTCTTTATCAAGAGTTGTCCTGGAAGGATAAGGTATTTGAAGGCTGTCACAACATTCTGTACAGCTAACATTTCTTTTTGATTGATATGTAGGTGAATTTGTCCTGGGCTCCATTTGCCTTGAATGCATTTGCCAGACATGTGAGCCCCCAGGCATAGTCTGATGTGTCTGTTGTCAGGGTTTGGGTGGCAAGGGGTTGAGTGAAAGGGAGTCCCTTGTTGTGGTTGCAAGCCTCTGCCCACCAAAGAAACTCTGCCCTTAGAGAAGGAATGATAGGAATAACTGTTTCCAGGTCCTGAGAATGTTGGCACCAGAGACTGTTTAAGTACCACTGGAGTTTCCTCATATGCAGTCTTGCATATGGAATTAGTAGAATGCATGAGGCCATGAACCCTAAGGATTGCAGTATTTTTCTTGCAGATAACTGGGTTCTGGTGGCCATTAGTTTGAAGTAGTTCATCAAATAAACCTACTTTTCTGGAGTAAGAAATGCCATCTGGGAAGTTGTGTTCAAGCTTGCTACCGGGAATACAATCTTCTGGCTGGGCACCAGATGCAATTTCTTTTTGTTGATGGTGTACCCAAGAGAAGTTAGAAGTCTCTTTACAAATGCCAGATGCTGAAATAGCAATTACTGACTGTCCACCTGAATCATGCAATCGTCTTAAGTATGGACAAATGTGAATTTTTCTCTGCCTGCAATATGCAATGGCTGGAGCCAGGCACTTTGTGAATACCCTGGGCACAGTAGATGAGCCAAAGGGAAGTACAGAAAACTGATATTTCCTACAAGATTCCCTTATGGGGATGTGCAGATAAGCTTTTTTTAGGTCTAGGGTGACTAGCCAGAAGTCCATGGCTAGCATAGGAAGCAGCTGTTGTAGTGTAATGTTGTAGTGTAAGCATTCTGAATTTGGGACCACCAGGAAGGTGTTGAGAATGGACAGGTCCAGGATAGGGTGCCAAGAGCCCTCTTTTCTGGGCACCAGGAACAGTTTGGAGTAGAAACCCTGTCCTCTTTGCTCTATTGGAACAGGTTGAATAGCACTGATACAGAGAAGAGAAAGTACTTGCTTTTGAGCCTCTGCCCACTGGTTTGGAAGAAGGTCTGGCAACCTGCTTGGGGATGACAGTGTGTAGAAGTAGAATCTGTATCCCTGGGATACAATGTTGGGTAATGGACATCCAGTTTTTTACATGCAGGGCAAGTTTTCCTCCTAGGGGTGCAAGTGCTTGGGCATGGCTGGGAAGGATGATAGACAAGTCATTGTGAATTTTTTCCATAAGAGGGTGGCTTACCACTACCTGTTTTTGAAGGGGGAGCACTCCATTGTTTAGATCTGTGTACCCTGAGACTGTAGCCTTGGTGGTCTGTTGCCCCTGGGTTTGGGCTGAGAAGACCTGGTAGGGACTGGAAAGGACCAGTTTTTTTGAAGACCAATGCCTAGTGAATCTAGGTGGCTGTACCTGTAAGAAATCTTTAACAGTTTGTATAGATTTAGCTTTTTCCTCCATCTTTTTAAGAACGTCTTCTCCTTCTGTGCCAGACAAAAGTTCCTGGTTTAATGGAGCATCTAGTAATTTTGTTTTGACATAGTCTGGCAAGATTTGTTCCTTCAGCCAGGCATGCCTTCTCAGTACAGACCCAGTGACAGCAGCCCTCGAAGATGCTTCTAAGACATCAAAACCACACAATAAAGTAGGTTTACCGACTCAGTTTGCAGAATGCATTAACTCTTGTAAATCTTTATTTTCTGCAAAATCTGGAAGCAACAACATTTTTTGTATAATTAGTTCCATAATATGCTGCTGGTACTTCAACGTATGAAACTGGCAATGTAAAGCCCTGATGGCAAGAGTTGTAGAGGTATACAACTTCTTGCCCCATCTGTCCAAAGCCCTTGAATCCCTGTCCGAAGGGGTAGGATTTTTGTCTATAGTAGCCTTAATACCTTTAGGTCTCTGGGGAAATGGTCTTTGGATCCGCAGTAAGATTCTTAAAGCGAAATTAACAGAGTCGGGTATCTTGTCATACATGTCAAGCTTTCTAGAAGCTAGTGGTAAAGTATCAGGAGTAAGACTGGATTCCATGAAAACATCAATCTACAATATCCAGGACAGGGGCTATAGCTAGAGGCCTGTCCTGAGGCAAGTCTAAAAATTCTCTGAGTCTCTTTTTGGACTGTGGGTAGTCCTGGCATTCCCAGCGGAAATGCTCTGAAAGCATTCAAGGTTTCACCAAAAGAAAAGTCCTCTGGAGGGGAGGCACAGGGAATGCAATCTTCTGCATGTGAATCTTCATAGGTAGATAAGTGTATGTCCTGGTAATCAGAAGGATCAGAGAAATTGAACTCATGATCTGTTGAATCAGAAGGGAAATCAATTCTTTGTCTTTTAGAGGTGGAAGGCTGGCTTCCGCTAATTAGAGTTATAAGGTCTTCAGCCATTTTAAGCATTTGTTTCTGTGGCATGGGAGCTTGAGCATGTACTTTGGTCGTCTGTTTTCTAGGCGTAGTGCGAACTCTGGGCCTGAGAAACTCGGTCGTATCAGTCTGAAAATTAAGTAGTCTGTTTAATACGAACACTGGAAGTTTAGAATACACCCTCAGAAGCTGGTGTCTGCACAGCAGCTCCGAACCTATCCAAGGTAGAAACATCCGCAGGTTCCATAATCGAAGAAGCATCTCGTGGCATACTGGACTCCGAATGGGTCTCAGCAGAGGCCTGTGAATCTTTAGAAGTGGGTATCGGGTCTGGGAAAGCGCCTCACTGAGCACAGGTGGACCAGTGACTAGCTTAATGGAAACATTGTCAGCAGTTTTGGACCTACGTGGTCTGTCTCTGTCTTTATCCTTACATTTTTTTCAGAAGATCGGTAGTCTGATGGCTTACCAAAGCTATTTTGCAATATGGAGAACGAGAGCAAAAGAATTTAGCAACAAAGATAGCCCAATGATGAATAGCTCGAGCTTTAAACAAGGCACAAAACTGACAGCGAGGGACGTGGTGGTCTGGGCCTAAACAGGTGACGTAGTAAGAATGAAAATCTCTCCGAGTTATTTGCTTTCCACAGGCAAGACAATTGTAAACTTTTTCTGACATCGGTTAGAGCAAGAAAAAAGAATCCCCAGTGGGGTACTTAGCTTTAGAAGACTTCAGGTTTGACACTCTAAAAACGAAAATTTCAGGTAGCGGCCGACCAGCACTTGCGAACTACTGCTTCAGGCTCCCGCATGGCAAGAAAAGCTGATGTAATGGCATGAGCTGCATGTTTTATACCCCTGACGACCTGACCTCATGGAAGAGGTGACAGCATTCGACACAGAAATCCCAAGACTCTGGTATTCGGGCCGACGAGAGCTACCTGCAGGCAGATAACCCAAGTGTGATGACTGCAACAGTGAAACACGAAGAACATCAACAAATGCTTAAGAGGAACCAAGTAGCTTGTACATTCTGAGCAACATGGATAGCAGGAGTACTTCTTTGCTGCAATACAGTAAGCCAAAGCAATTAATAAAAAGCTTAGGTTAATGAACAGCGGCAACACAAATGTTTAGAACAAATGTATTATAATAAGTTAAAAACAAAATAAAAGACAATGTTCCACTGGCTTAATTAATTAATGACTTTACTCCAAATATGAGACAAAAAAAAATCTAAGCATTACAAAAGTGGAGTAGTAACAGAGGAATCAATACTGAATATTGGGAGTCAAAAGCAAAACTGTAAATGGATGCTATGGAGCAACACAAAACAAAACAAATGTTGCTAATGCAGCTTGTAGCTTAACCTTGGCAAATGTAGATTCACTGTGAAAAGACAACCAGAATGAAGTGACAACGTCTCCCAGTCTGACTTGAATGAGCTGCAAAGTTTTGAACAGAACAAAATACTTTGAGATACAAATATATGTGATATTTGCAACAGTGGAATATACACATTCTTACATATTATATGTACTGAAAATTCCCCATTTCTTGCAAAAGAAGTCACCCAGTGCATATCCATATTTGTGTGTACTGAAATCTCAGCTGTGTACGTCTATGTGCATCCATCCAGCTAAGTCTACAAATACATGCATATTTTCTCTAAGAACATTGTCAACATTGTGTTACGCAACATCAACGTTTTGCTTTTTATAGCGTCTACTGCATAAATCACACCTACAACATATTTTGCTGCATTTAATTTGGCACCCATATCTCTTTGTAGCATCATGTTATTATTTGGGGCTGGATTTTTTAATCAAGAGACTTGCTAATTAATCTGAAAACAATGGTGATGAGGAACAATGCACAAATATTTTCATAACCGAGTGACTATCTCTTTGAGGTGGAGGAAAACAATAACCTCAGATGATGCTGAAGAACACTTTCAGTGCTTCCTTATTTCTATAAACATTACCAAATCAAAGTGGTTTACAAACTACTGTATGCCAAACAAGTGATTTATTTACTACAGTACTGCATACCATCAGCAATAACCTCAGATGATGCTGAAGAACACTTTCAGTGCTACTTCCACAGTGAACTATATAGCTGCCCTGATTTATCACTTCAGTCATGATCACTGTATCAAGCCCCCCCCCCCCCCGCAGAAACATAATAAAAAGTGCGTTTGGTATCGTCATATGTTGAGGGGTATGGTATTTTCATGTGATTAGTAATGTTCGATGTTCTGATGCACATTTTAGATGTTATGGGTTTTAGATGTTCTGGTCTCGATGTTATGGGTTTTATATGTTTTGATGGGCATATATATATATATATATATATATATATATATATATATATATATATATATATAGATATATTATACATACACACACACACACACACACACATGTGTATTATTGTAAGGACACAACTCAATACAGCAATACATGGTTTTCTGCATGTACATGCAGGAGGATTCTGCCTTTCAACAAAACATTCCTTATTGTTTTTATATCCTCAAAAACAAGCTCCACTGGGCTTTTACAACCTTTAATCCAAGAACTTTTGCAGTAGATGACATTTTTTTATAGTTCAGATTTGCTGGAGTGAGTTTTGCTTTACAGAAATCCTACCTCCAACAAATGCCTCACATATTGTGAGATGTATTTAAATGCATTGAGGCAATTTCACTGTGAAGCAAGTAATAAATTCTGCTTTGAAGAGGGGGAAAAAAACCTACAACCACCACCTTTTAAGTTTTTAAAGTACATGTAAAAGGGTAGGTAGTACATTTTACTGACATTATAATCCACCTTTATCTTTACTGCAATGATCCCAAAAGTAGTATTATAACAGACTAATATGCAGATGTAGTTGTCCACCTACTTGTGTAATGTGACTGCAGATTTTACAAAAAGATGGACTATCTTATCTGAGTGCATGATAAATGTGGAGTCACTAATAGTGGTTTCTGTTTTACTGCCAATGATATCTGTCTTGGCTTTGATTCTAGCTACAAAGAAACTTGATTTACATTCAACAGGAAACTTAGTAAAGCAACATTTAAATAGTGCATTCTTTAACAAAGTCTCCCGTTGTGACTACAACCACTCATATGACTACAGGCACAGTCCAAAGAGTAATGATAGCTAGCAAGAACAACCAGGATTGGTACAATATCAGGAGATAAGGTTGCCATGCTATTCAGCAATGTTGCCATAACAGGCTGACGACAGGAGATGGGAGGCTAAAAAGAAACACACTGATTAAAACCATTCTGCTTAAATAAGGTAGCTCAAACTACATTCTGACCAATGATATTTCTATTTATACAATATAGGACCACAAATCCATCTCAGGACTGGTGATACCAGACAGAGTTATGAGGACAAAAGAGAGGTGAAACCAGAAGGAAAAGTAGCTGCTGGAAACTAGGCGCAACAAGCAGGTAAATACTGTTCTTTAGATCCCCCTGTCTGGTACATGTATGCTCATATGTTTATTTGTGCATGTGAATATGCTAGTGAGAAGATCCTTATTATCAATACTTAAAGCTTTAGCATATGACCGTCATAAATGAACAGACACTTGTACTAAATCAAACTTCTTCAAAAGGGTCCAGTAACAGTGGTAAATATATCAAAGCAAGCCTAAAATATAACGATCTGCATAAAGGTACAGACAGTTCTAAAGCAAGCAGTTTAAGTGATGTTGCTTTTAGGTCAATGTATTGCAAGGAGTTTTCAGTATGCATCTAAACCCATAAGATTTTCATTTTCTTTGCCACTGCAATCAGAAAGGACTTGGCACCAACATCAATATTAGATATTTTTCTTTTGAAATTTTATTTTAATTGAAATATAAACTTTGTGCAATACACACTGATGAGTATGCTGAGGGAATGCTGGACAAGATAACCCATATTTCTGTCTGTGTGTGCAAAGTTTATGCAACAGTAAAATGAGACCACTTGAGTTGCAACTTGTCAGTAGAACATATAGTTCACTAAAGGAATAAAAAAACGCTTTCAGTCAATATGCAAAAAAAGATGTACAACTATCATTCCAAAAAATACTGCATCTGTCTTCATGCTGGGAACGTGGGAAGCTATTGCTGCCAGCAGTTTAAGGAGAAATAATGTATTTTTCATATGTGACTACTCTGCAAATTTTTCTAAGAGCATAATCTTTAAGCATTTAAATAACATTGACAAATGACTATTAGAGTTCTTAGGTTAAAGGCTATAAAGGCCCAGTGAAGCTTGTCTTTCAGGATATGAAAAGGAGAAAAGGCCAGAGTTATTATGATCATCCTCCTTTGGAAGCAGTCAACCATTTAAATGTCCTTCAAAGGAAAAAAACAAAAAAGGAGGTCCTGGGAGGACAGACATTTATGCCATACATTTCTTATCAAGCTTAATCACATCCTACACTATATACTATGGAAATTCTTTAGTTTAATAGATTGTTTTAAGATGTAATCTGTGAATAGAATGATAAATGAGAGGAAAAAAAAAAACACTGACCATTTCCCAGACTTGTTCCACACAGTTTTCTCTCTCTCATCTGTTTCAATGTGCTGATATACAAAATGATGTAATAAATAAGCTATGCTGTAGAATGAGCAGAGTGTAAACGGATTAAGTAAGGGAAACAATTATTGAATGCAGTGTAACCTTACAAGCCTGCTAACAACTACATGAAAAGTACCCCCTAAGTTATTTCCTATTTTATACTGTCCCATCTTACAACACTGACTTCCTGTGTCTTTGAATTATTCCTTGCAATGTTTCCCACAATGAAGATTTTTGTTAATTTGCAAGTAAACAAAACTACACAAAAAGGGAATGGTACAGCCGTTCAAAGATAAAAGAAGATTCCTGATGTAGCTCATCATGCAAGTGTAGTGCTTTGAGGGTGTATGTGCAAATGGGCAACACAGCATTAGTGTGCATTTCCCATATATGTTTCTATCAGACTTGTGATGCATTTCAGCATGTAAATACAATGCTTTGGAGTATATAGGTGGCAAACATCAAGGGTTCAAGGCTCCTAGGCAGTGGATACTGAAAAGTGTCAGTGGTTCTGCAGGTAGTACAATCATATTTGGTGGTAGAAGATTAGAAGGCTGGGAATTCTATTCTCACTCCAGGTGCTTAGATTAAATGTTCAAATCCTAACAACGAAGTGCAATGAAACATTGGTACAGCACACTGGAGTGTGTTTAACATCTCATGTGAAGGATGGCAGAGGCTCCATCTGTCTGTAGAGTGGTAGCTCAGCTGTATGTAAAGGATCCCAATGCACATCTTGACTGAAGAATAGGCGTTTTTTTCTTGTGGCAGTTAGTGCAGAGATATTTGGCTATGAGCTGTTGGACTCCTGTTGTGCATGGTTTGATTCCCAAAGCTTCCGGTTGTCTACTGAGTAACTTTGAACAAGTTGTTTAACATGGTTGTTCAGAGCAAGTTAGGCTAGGCTCCTTGGTAGTTTTATGGATCATATGCCTATCCTTTGAACCTGAAAGAAGATAGATGTCAATAGATGTAAAATTACAAATAAATCAAATGAACTTCTTAACAGAATAAGTGAAAAGTATGGCTTGTTTTAATTATCAAGATCTCCACTTAGAAACTGAAAGAACATTTATGAGGGCAAAAAATGAAATTCAAGAATTCTGAGGGGAAAAAAAAAAAACACATAGAAAAAGACTTTGATGAAACAAGCAGTTTTAGAAAGTATTCTTTCAATAATGCACTCAATCACATTCTGATGCTCACTTTATCCATTTCAGGTTGTGGGGCAGCCTGGACTTTCCCATGGAATTCAGTGCATAAAAGGCAGAAACTAATGATTAGCTTCCTATCCAGAATTATTTGGATGCAAACATGCAATAATTCACACACAGAATGCACTAATACATGTAATCTGGTGGACTACAAACTTTTGGCGGAGAAGAAAATGGGCCATCCAGTGGGGGGGTGGGAAGACATGTTGTGGATGTACTTTGTAAATTGTATTTGTTTATCAGATTGAAAAGAAAACTGCTTTCATTCAGCTTTTCAGCTAGAAAGCAAACCAGACAAGTAAGTCACCCTTAAGAAACTGTTTTGCTTTACACTTTTTTCTTTAGTTGCATGGAAAATGTCGACTGCAATTGACTTATTGCATTTCCTTCCATTACATCATTAAACTATTCTCTTCTAAGAAGCATTTTCTAAATATGTACATAATCACAACTACAAATATACATACTTGTTTGCAATACAGTTTGACAGCCGCGGTGGTGCAGTGGTTAACGTCGCCTCACAGCAAGAAGTTCTCCCTTTCGATTCTCAGATGAAGTGCCTTCTGTGTGAAGTCTGCATGTCCTCCTCGTGGTCGAGTGACATTTGAAAGACATGCAGGTAGGTGCATGCATGAATGAGTGTGCCTTCTTTGAAGGTTGGGCGTCGGCTGGCAACTCAGCACCGTAAAAAGTCCACTGCCAATCATTAGCGGACCGGAGTTCCGCTGTGGCAACCCCTGACTGGGAAAAGCCAAAAGACATTAGTTTTAGTTTGCAATACAGTTTTTCCATTTTATCAGAGATACTTTGGGAAGGAGATGGTGTCTGTGTGTGTGTGTGTGTGTGTGTGTGTGTGTGTGTGTGTGTGTGTGTGTGTGTGTGTGGTGATAACTTGTATGTCAAGATTTACAGTTGGAAGATTTAACCACTTCTTCATATCAGAAAAACATTTCTCTAGGCAGGCAAGTACTACAGCTCTTCATTCAGGAGCAGTCCTACTAACAGGAGACAAAACTCCTTACATACTATTTTTGTTTTTTAAAAAAATTATACTTAAACAGAAGCACTGACAAATCAAAATGCCTGGCTACTGGAAAAATTACATGATCTGTAAAACTGTTAAAGAAACACAAGAATTACTTGATAACCAGAAAAGTAGATGGAGAAGACATGGTCTCTCTTTTGACAGCATGGTTTCCCAAGACACTTTACCTTCAGGAAATTTTTTCATAGGGAATTGAGAGAGCACATAAATAGATTTGGAAAACACTTCCTTCCACCTCTTCAGCTCATCGAAGATCTATAATAGTTTTTTTTTTTTTTTTTGTAATTTTATTCAGATGAGGAACTGGTGCTAAAATCTGCTGAGTCAGAAGCCCCAGTACAATTTGAAAAATCTATGATCAACTCTGACAATAACTATTCATTTAAAACTATATAACTAAGTAAGAAAACATGGCCATTAAACTTCTTAAACAAAATACCAAAGCGCAATTAGACTTTCCTGCAAAAATAAAAATGTGTCTGTCTTCTGGTACTAGAATTTTCAGCACTGTGGTAGAGTTGCTCTCTTTCATTAAGAAGAACGTCATTTCTCTTACAGAAGACATGAACTGGATTTCACCTACCCCTAAAAGATCTTCATAAAGATAGCTATTCTGATGTTAAAAAGAAGAAACAGAAAACAGACCTTTCTAAAGAATCATGTATCAAGAGACTATAAAAACTAGTTATACTACTTTGTTTCATTGAAAGTGATGACTAATATATTATAATTCTTCTTCTGGCACATTTAAGATAATTTTTTTTCTTATCTTCTAAGTATTTGCAATAATTAATCTACACATACACATATATAATATATTAGGTCTACTTTTAAATACCGAAGTATTGAGACCAGAGCAGTCAAATGACTGAAAGTTCATAATATACACTCTGAAAACACCGAAAAGTACAAAGTAAGAGCAATTTATAACTTGGAGCACAGGAAAAGTAAACTTACCGTAATTCAAAAAGATCATGTTGCACTATACCGACATGCAATTAAAAACTGCGAATGGAAAGTTATATAATGGTGTGGTTTCCCTTCAAGGGTTTTTCGTACATACAGATTACAGTATGGTGGAGTTGACAAAGTATGTGCGTGGCATCTGTGGAGAAGTTGAAACTTTAAAAACAGTTAAACTATTTGTTATAACTGAACTGTAAGTGTTGATGCAGAAAGCAGGTTTAAAGTTGAAAAATGCTTGTATCTTGTTTAGCGATCACTAGACTGCTCTGTTTTCCTCACTGTAGTGCAATCCCAGAGCTGGTATATTTAATTTGCAGAGTGTGTGGGGGGTGCAGGGGGGAATAGCCCTCCTGCAAAAGTGAATGACTTTTGTAAGTTGTTGTTGCTTTGTACTTTTCGGTATTTTTGGAGTCGGTATTATGAACTTTCAGGCATTTGACTATTCAGCGTTCTGGTTTCAATATTTTCATCTTCGTTACTGAGAGATTTTGGTATTTAAAAGTAGGGCCATATCTATATATAGATACATATTTTTATTTTGTACACATGCTATAGGTTATTACCTCTCAACTGTACAGACTTTCACAGAATGTCCAGATTTCTGCTGCGTTTTTCATAAAATCCTGGTTTTATGGCAAATTAGTAGCAAATCATTAAAGATTGAAGTTAGGAAATGATGACAGACATTTCAGTTTCAGACTTCATAGCCATCAGAATATTCATGCTAATGCAAAACCTGTTACTCTTCTTACCCAAGTTTGTAAGAGCAATATTTAAAAATTGTCCCTATTGTTGGGCCTTTGTCCCACTTTTATTCATAGCTTTGTCCAGATTTCTTTCTCTAAGAGGTCGAGAAGTATGGATTATTCTTGTAGCTCTCCCCCTACTGCTAATAAGAGCTGTGCTACTTTACTAGTTTTTAACTTTTATATTGGTTTTATAACACTGCTAGTTGATGAAAGGATTAAAGTAAGAGGACGGATGTCTGTTATTAGCTGCTTCAGCATACATATGGTAATTGCTGCAATAGCGATCCTTATGTTCATTTGCTTTTTTAGGTATTTGTTCTACTAACACGGGAAAATAGGATGGACACAGAAGTCTACCAAAGCAGTACAGGAATCTAGTTCATTAATAAGGTCACACAACTTGCAATAGAAGGCACTTATTCCAAGTGCTTCATGCCTTTCATATAAACCATTATCCAGAAAAATGGTAAGTATTGACATTCCTTAATTTAAATGGTAGATAAGCTGCTTTTTCTTTTTAAAACTGCTAGGGCTATTTCTCACCTTGTGTAGAATTTACATAATGCATACAAGTTGGGAATTTAGTAGCTTGATGTTCTTTTACAAGTGGTGGCAAGAATGATAGATTAATTAATGGTATATTCATATTCATCTTGTGTGTCTAAATCTCAACATTGTTAATTTTGTTAATTAAACACAGCTACATTTATTGCCACCACAGTGGAATATTTACTTTTAGCAACTTTCCAAAATATTTTTTTAAATCAATGTAGAAAGTTCTCCACACCTTCATTTTCTCTTTGGCAATATGTCAGAGTTAGTGTCAGCATTGGTGGTAGTGCTGCGGTAGCATTGTCACCTCACAGTAAGACGTTGTCCTGTTTAATTCTGAGCTAAAAGCGTCTTCTGTGCGGAGACATGCGTGAATGGACATACCTTTGTTGAAGGTTGTGTGTCAGAGCTGGCAACTCGGCACGTAAAAATCTAGTGCCAATCATTAGCGGACCGGAGTTCCGCTGTGGCGACCCCTAACTGGGAAAAGCCTAAAGACACAACAAGTGTCAGCATTCTACACTGAAATTGATGAAATTGAGCAGGTCAGGAGTCAGACTAGTAGCCCTACAGACAGTAGTATCCTTTGATTGTTAAAAGTATACATAAATTCAGAGTACTAGTAAGTCTTAATCATAGGAGCCTCTTCGACATGCTCTTACTGCAATCAGTGCTGTACATGTATTCACAATGTATGTAACACCCATATACAGAGAAACAGTTTGAGGATGAAATAGAGAAATATTGTTACAGTCTCAATTTGTATAGAAACATTTCACCATTTTGCAAATTTTGATTCATAATGAATAGCTTTAAATTAAAGGTTAATATTAAGAAAAAATAGATGTCATAATGATTCCATTTATATATGTGTGTGTTGATTTATATATATATATATATATATATATATATATATATATATATATATATATATATATATATACACACATACATATATATAAATATTTTTGATATAGCTATACAAGTATATCATCTATATATACATACATACATAAATTAATCTTCTCTGAGTGTGTTAAACATTAAATAAATGGTTAAATAGATTATGGTGTAAATACGCTAAATAAAAGCAGTGCGTCTCCATTTAATAAAGGGATAAATAAATTATGGTGTAAATAGGCTAAATAAAAGCAGTGCAACTCGGTATCCATACCGCGTAGCAACACATGTGACCAAATACAAAGTTTGTGGTCAAAGCCTAACAAAGAAAACGATTGAAACTTGACCACGAAAGACGAACTGTGCGACGAAAACACTGTGACAAAATTGTTCTTAGAACGAAGGAAACGTATGCTTGGTGGGCCTTAGAGAAAAAAAATGTTCCTTGTAAAAACAGTACATAAAAGACTGTTAAAAACAAGCTGTGTTAAGGTATGCAGGAACTCAGGTTCTGAGGTAAATGGAGAATGTAAGGTAATCATCTATATCTGTGCTGAGAAGCTAACCATGTACATTAAAGCTGCAGTGGTAACAGTACAGTACATATAGTCTGGTATAGAAATATACTGTCAATCATTAGCGGACCGGAGTTCCGCTGTGGCGACCCCTAACCAGGAAAAGCCAAAAGACAACAACAACAACATTGGAAACTGGACTTATGTAGTACAGTACTGAAAACTATATTTTTTTCTTATTAGTGTGCAACCTGGAAGACTGTTATAACCAGACTGATTCCAACAGCAGCACCATAATCATAATTCATTTTTCAGTGGCAAGCCTAGCCTGCAACCGAACAAAGGAGGAGTGGTGCCTTGTACAGGGTCACTCCAGTAAAGATGCAGTAACTAAAATTTATGAATAAATCCTGAACAGGAGTGCTCCAGTTTTATACAGCTTACAGCAGTACAACTTTAGGTATTTGAACCAGGAGTGAGAGAGGAAGGTCACAGTGAAATAAATTCTCCAGGTCTGTGAATTCAAGATTTCAAATCTGCAACTGCCAGTTTCATTTCACCAGCTTTTTGAGTGACTACAGAAAAGTTATCAGCCATCTGCAATACAGCAGGCTGATCACTAGTCTATTTTTTTTAAATGGTAAGACATTTTGTGTGTCACATACAGTATGGATGCCATTATGTACTATTACTTAAGTAAACAGAGCTTTACTCAATGTATCAGAACAACCAGACAAAATATGGTACAAAATGCAATGTTGGTATACACAGCAAATTAGTAAATGTAAAACCTTACTAGGGTAAGTTGACACACATGCACTATGCAAATGGGTTATAGCATTTTAATGGCATCTCAAATAAAAAAAAACTGGTGTGACACAGTAAATGTTTATTGTGTGCATCATGTGAAACTGCTCTGTTTACAATGCCATAAAAATGCAGTGCAGGCCATTGTTCAAAAGTTAAACTGTAAAGAAAAACCTTTTAATGGTGAACAACCAGAAAAAGGTAATATGTTTATGTTATATCCAGATGTTAAACAGTTATGTTCTGTCACTGCATTAAATCTCAGTATTAGAACAGCATTCAAATCAGTTACTGACAGAATCTCATGTAGATCTTTCTACACCCTTTAAAGAGTATGTGCAAAAGTGGAATCAAGCCACTGCTCTGCACACAACAGATAAAGACAGGGACAAGGTCTGTGATAAATTGACAAGAATTTAATAAATTTATGAAAGGCAACCAGGGAGAGTTCAAGAAGTTCAACAATGACATACAAGAACTCTGTCAAAAGTTCATAGAGGTCCTACAATCAACAGAAAGTATCATAAAAGCTGTAAAAAAATACAAAAGGAAATATCAGACCTTGGTCAACAATTACAGGATAAAGATACCTGGTTTGTGATGGTCACGATAAACTAATATAAGGAAATATTCAAACAGAAGGGAGTTAAAAGAGGAATAGCAGAGCACAAAACCAGTACAAGTTATAGAACAGGGAATCACTGCAGATCTGTATACACAATCCAGACTATAAAAGGTTTACCACAGTGAATGATAAAAAGGCATATTTTGTAATATGCTTGCATTTGAAGAATGGGTAGCATACACAGCAGGATCTGATGTATGGACAAATGCCTTACTCAAATGTTTTTAGACTTTTATTCCCAAATGCTTTAAAACTTTCATCCAGTTAAATCAGAATACCTGTAAGTTAGATGATAAAGTAGGGCATATGACCGCTGTTCTCATGGCATACACACAAAAGCAACCTGTCACAGCTAATCTGTTAGATAATTTCAAAATCACCATCTCAGAGAAATTAACTGCATAATAAGCTACTCTATCAGCAACTTGTGATAACCCAAAAAATCCTCTATCACCCCAATAATACACAAATCCTCACTAATCTAATCGCCCCCTACAAAAATCTCCCTATACTTCGCTCAGCAAGCAAACCTCTAGTTTCTAATGTCAAATCAAACAACAAAGCAGGGGACTCACTCTTTTCCAACACAGTAGGTAAAAGCTGGAATCAACTTCCAACTGAACTGTCTTCACTTGCCTCCACACATCTATTCAAAAAGCATTTTAAAGAATATCTAAAGAATCATTGGCTTTGTCCCTGCTCCAACCCTGACTGATTATACCCAATATACAAAAATTTCATAACTAAACTTGGTTCCTATTGCTCATGCTACTATAGTGTATACTTCCCTAATAAAAGTGAACTTCTACTCTCATCTGATAACTATTGCTCTTTCTGTATCTTCTAACCTCATAAAAAAAAAAAAAAAAAAAAAATGAGAATCCCTTACTAAAATTGTTGCTAAGTGTTTTTATTTCATGTCATTTTTTTATTGTATCTAATGATTTTTCTGTAAACTTGTCTACTGTTCTATTGTATACTTGTCTTTGTAACTTGCAGGAGCTTTTCTCCCCGGGCCTCTACTGAAAAAGGACATATATCCAGTTAGACTAGCCCGGTCAACAAATGTAAAATAAATAAATAAATTAATGGAGTAAGCCGACCATTTTAAAGTAGCATTTCAGATGATATTATCAACAGTCAGGAAGGGACATGCAACAAAAGGAAATACAAAAACAGTTAATGCACTGCTTTCTAGAGCAAGTAAAAGGGGTTCCAGTGTATATTAAGTGCATTTACAAAGAAAATTCAAATATCATCATTTACTTAGTATAGAAACTAATGAGGGGATGGACTATGGACGATGATGGGACATTATAATCACAACATATCTTTGCACTAGAAGGGAGTGAGCCATTTGAGGTAATTAATTAGTGAAGTAAACTAGGGAAGGCAACAGTGGTATGACCAACTACCAACAGAAAGAGCTGTGTCTGCACCACTGGCTCCTGTTCCTGTGTCTTCAGCACCAGCAACAGACACAGGCAACTGAGAAAAAGTACCAACGTGTTTTTTTTTCTGTAGGAAAATAGGACATGTTAAGTAAAATTGTGATCATTATGAAGTTAGGCATTAAAAAAATAAAGGGAAGAACAGGATTTATTTTGAAAAACAGAGACAAAAGATTCAGAAGACAAGCCAGAAAAAGAGGTCAATGCACAGAGACCTTACAATATTGGTAAAGACAGCTATAAGGGCCATCAAGATACAGGAAAAGGAGATGTGTGTCCTACAGATTTTCAGGTAGCTTCACCTGTAAATCTAAAATATTTGGTAGAGCAAGCATAAGAATAGCTAGGCAACAATTACGAAAGTAAATTGAGAAACTTACATATGTAGATCACTCAGACATAGAGGAAGATGACAAACAAGTGGTGTGTCATATTGCATTTGACAATAAAGATGAGGATGAGTGCATTTCCTTATAATAGGGCTGTGCTCCGCTACTCTGGTATCTTTCAAGAATAGTTGAGATGGACAACCACTGACTGATATCTGGGTAGTGGGGTCTAGACACAGGAGCAGAAGTATCCATCACAAACAGACCGTTACCTGTAAATCCTATAAAAAAGGTTTGCATTTCAGCATTTAATGGAAGGATGCCATGAAGTAAGTAGCCAAGATGTAGACAGTTTCAACAAGAGGTACAGACACGGAAGAGGGCATTTTTAATGCACCCATCCTGCTCATCTACCATTATTGGTTTGGACATTTTAAGACCTTTGGGCATAGTAATTGACTTGCCTAACAGTACTTTGTGGATAGGAGACAGGAAGAAAGGAGAGGGAGAAAATTGTGCAGGCTGCTGTGCAATCTCTAACTGAAAAAACTGACAAGCCTACAGTATATGTAAATACAGACAGTGAGGATGTGTGGCAGCATTTCCAACAGCAGTTCCCAAACCTGTGATCCAAGGGACGTAGTGACTGTGGAAAACTAGAAATACCAATAGGGGTGGGTAGTGATCAGGACCATAAACCACCATTCCAAAAACAGTATCTCATTCCTAGGGAGGCTGGAAAATGTACTGCAGAATGAGAAAAGCAAGCAATAATTCAAAAGGGCAACAGTCCCACAAATTCACCAGTCTGGCCAGTCAGTAGTTACTGTCTTGTTACTGATTTATGGAAGGAAAATCAGTACACAACTCCTAGTGCACACTGCACATATCAAGCCCCAAACTAAGTGTTTTACAGTAATAGATTTAGCAAACTGCATTTCTGCAGTACCACTCAGGAAAACTGGCCTTGGATTGCCTGCACATTTAAAAAAGTTACCTCAGGGATTTCAAAATAGTCTAGTTTTTTTTTCAGCAGACAGTAGGATCCATTCTGCAACATTTGGAAAAGGATGATTCGGTGTTACATTACACTGTTGACATATTGATTCAGTCTGAAACAGAAGAAGAGCATGTACAGCTTCTTAAAGTTTCCATACTCTGCAGGTGGGAGGGTTCAAGGTTGAAAGTGAAAAAATTCAGTTTATGACACAAGAAGTTAAGTTTCTAGGTACCAATATAAAACCATCAGGAAGGTCTCTTTGCCCAGTGTGTGTGCAAGGAATTTTACAAATGGAAAGGCCATTGACTATAGCAGATCTACATAAATTCATGAGAATCATGAATTACAATACAGAATTTATAGAGGATTATGCAGCTGCAGCTGCTCCTCTATACAAAATGTTACAGGAACAAAAGAACCTTTTTGCTGGGCACTTCATGAAGATGAAGCATTTTCACAAATGAAAGTAAAGTTAGCACAAGCTGTAGAATTAATGGTACCAACATCAAAGTTGCCATTCATGTTACAAGCGACAGCCGGAAAGAAAACATTATCAGTGGTACTGTTACAAGAATGGCCACATGGTGGCAATAACAGAATGAAAAAAACATTATGTCCAGTCACATTCTGTAGTCAAAAAAATGAGTCCAGTGGAATTAGGCTATCACCCCTGCATACAGCAGTTATTAGCCATTTACTGATGTATAGCCATTTACTGGTGTATCAAACAAAAGCAGTATTCGACTGTATTTTCTAGCATTATAGTACAAAAACCATGCCAAGCAGTAAAAACTCCAACAGACAACTTTGAAATGAATAAAATCACAGATGGTATTAGTCAGGCAGATTTTGCAAAATGGATGGCAGTTTTTGGAATGAAAACTGGTCACCATACAGAGAGGGGACAAATATTTGTCAAACCACATGGGATATGAAGGACAATAGCATAATGGCTTAGTCTGTGGACAGAGCATGGGTTTGGGACAAATGCAAATACTGGATAGGATTTGTCATAGCTCCAGAGAACCCACAGCTAGGTTCTCCCAAACTAATCAATCTACCAGGGCATATGTCAGCTCACAGAGCTGAACTAAAGGCAGTACTGCGTGTGCTAAAGTATTACAATCCTGTTAACATTTTTTCAGACAGTCCCTATGCAGTAAATTCTTTAACACTGCATATGGACACTGGGTAAGGCGAGGATTTGTGGACAGTGTAGGTAAACCATTATGGCATGCTGAAGTATTTAAAGACATACATAAAATAGTAACAATGTCAAATCAACAGGGACAGTACAGCATTTTGAAAGTAAAAGCACATCAAAAACAGATAAGTTAAACGTTCAGTTTAAATGCATTGGCTAACTCATTAGCAAAACAGGCAGCACAAATTGGGAAAAAACCTTCCAGAGTATGTATATACCGATACAGAAGTTAGTGCCCTACAAACAGAAGTTAGTACCTTAAAAGAACTAGGCCAACAGTCAATCAAAGAAGACCTCATAAACATTCATACCAGTGCATGACAGCAGGAGTACTGCCAAAGGAGTACTATCTATACGCCACTACAAAAGAATTGTGGTTGCCTTATGTACCATATCTGTTAGCACATCAGTTGGTCAAACTGACTCACCAAACATTAGGGCATCTAGGAGCGGATAAGCTATGAACAGTAGCAAAAGAACAATACTGGAACCCAAGTTTAAAGAAAGTCTGTAGGCTAACTGTAGAAGAATGAAAACCACACTGAAGCCGAGGATGTGTTACAGCAGAGGCGCTAGAGAATCAAATAAACCAGTTTTTTGGCTTCAGTGTGGTTTTCGTTGTGCTTCAACACAAACTTTTCAGTGCTTTTTAGTCGTGGTGAATTATAATTGTAGAAGGATGTCTAATGTGTCTCCAGCTAAATGTTAAAAGTAAAATACCTCAGTTCCATCGTGTACAACTAGCAAATGGGCCATGGTATGCGGTTCAAATAGACTATGCAGGTACTTTGCCAACAACAATGGGAGGTTACAGATAACTACTAGTAGTGGATATTTTTTCAAAATAGGTAGAGGCAAGTCCCACCAAAACCATGACAGCAAAGGCAACAGCAAAAGCCTTGAGCAAAAATATTTTCTGTCATTGGGGATGGCCAAGAATCACTGAATCTGACAATGGTCTGTAAATTGTTAGTGACCCAATAAAGCAAATGTGTAATTTGTTAGGAATTCAGCAAATGTCTCAGTTGCCTTATCACCCACAGTCAAATGGTATTGTAGTTTGAATAAATCATACACTTAAGGAGGGTCTCAAAAAAGCATATCTTGAAAAGGGAAACACATGGATTCAACACTTGCCAGGCATTCTTATGGTCATAAGGGCAACAGCCAATAGTAAGACAGGAATACCTCCTTATGAAATTATAACAGGGAGAAAAATACTGTTACAGTTACCTTTTGATCCTAACACACCATACAGTAGACCCATGTTAGACATCAGTAAGCATTAGCAATGGTTAAAACGGCTTACAGAAATATGAAATCAAAGCACTTCACCTACGGAAAAAGCTGCCAATATTACCATCTGAAGAAAAATCTTCCTTGTGGAACAAATGTATTGGTAAAAACATTCCAAATGGAAGGGACATGGGATAGCAATTGGCAAGGGCCTTTTAAAGTAGTGGAACGAATTGCACCATTAGTGTGTATAAAATTAAAGGCAAAAGAAAACAAAACAAGGTATATAAATATCAGTTAAGTTATTAAAACTAGTGGACAATGTAAATCTGACAGTGTATTCTTTTGTAGGTTCCTCACAGAAGCAGCATAAAGAAATAGACATGGTTTAAAGTGCATTCCTTTGGAAATCGTTTCGGATGACCAAAGGCAAAATGACTCTGCAATGAAATCTCTGTTCAAAGGATGTTTTTTTTTTTTTTTTTTAAGTAAAGTAATCATAGCTATCATTTTAGTTATTATTGTAATGCTTAGCAATAAACTGTATTTACAACCTGTTAATCAAACTGTAATGTTACACAAGACAGAGACTAAAGACATGTGGAAGGATGAACATGATTGGTCGCCCTCTTTTAATACACTCTTGGCAAGACAATGTTGGTATGAAAAAGTATGAATGTTTCTGTTTGCTTGGTATGCAGTTTAATACCTAAAATAGCGGGGGCCATGCCCCTGGTGTCATTTCCACTAGATGATACTAGTAGGTGGAGAGTATTAATAAATTAAACAAGACACCAAACTATAAAATGTACAATTACATAAAACATGAGTATAGTTATCTGCTAAAGTACAGGGAATTACATGTTTTCAGCAAAATGGGACCATCCCAGTAGGTAATAGTAAATTGTAGGAAACTATTAAAATGGTCATGAATATATACCACAACATGATGTATTTCATCATGGTTTTCCTATTTTACTACCAGCCAAGGGTCAGTTAATACTAAGTGACACAAGGGTGTTTCATTATTCACAAATCACTAAAAATATGTGCAAAACCAACACTACATGCTGGGAAAAAAAAAGTTTACGGTTGTACATAAAACTCCTACTGTGGGAAAAGTAAATGGCAACATAGTGAATAGCAGCATTGCTCCATCAGATTTGTTGCATTACATCTGGGGTAAATATGCTTTTAAATTGTTACCAAAGGGATGGGGTGGTACCCACTATATAGGACTAGTAATACCAGCAATGCATCATGTAAGAGAGTTACCAAACGGAAGCATTAGAAACGCAAGAAAAATAGACATGTTACCTGTAATTCAAAGCCCAGGGAATTCAGTAGACACTTTAGATACATCAGGTACAGTGGATATAAAAAGTTTACACACCCCTGTTAAAATCCTAGGTTTTGCGATATTATGAGTCCACAATAAATAGTTTCAAAACTTTTTACACCTTTAATGTGACCTATAACCTGTACAATTCAATTGAAAAACAAACAAATCTGTTAGGGGAAAAAGTATAAAAAAATAAAAAACATACAATACGCTGGTTGCATGTGTGTGCATGCCCTTAAACTAATACTTTGTTGTCTGTGCACACCCTTAAAAACTAATACCTTATTGAAGCACCTTTTGATTTAATTACAGCATTTAGTCTTCTTGGGTACACACCTGACATCAATTAAAGAGACTCTGATTAACACCAAATAAAGTTCAGCTGTCCTAGTAGGATTTTCCTGACATTTACTCAGTTACCTGCTACAGCAAAGCCATGATTTGCAGAGAGCTTACACAGCATCAAAGGGATCTCACTGTTGAAAGACATCAGTTAGGAGAAGGGTACAAAAAAATTTCCACGACATTGGATATACCATACAACACAGTGAATATGGTCATCAAAAGTGAAGAAAATATGGGACAATAGTGACATTGCGAATAACTGCATCTCCCTCCAAAATTGATAAGACTAGAAAAAAAAAGGGTCAGGGAGGCTGCCAAGAGACCTACAGCAACACTGAAGGAGCTGCAGGAATTTCTGGCAAGTACTGGTTGTGTACATGTGACAACAATCTCCCATAGTCTCTATATGTCTGGACTATGGGGTAGGGTTGCAAGATAGAAGCCTTTTACACAGAAAAACATCCAGGCTCAGCCAAAATTTTCAAATCAGTACATAAAGTCTCCCAAAAGCATGTTCAACCAAGGTTGAACATTTTGGCCACAATTCCAAAAGGTATGTTTGGCACAAAAATGACACCATCACCAAAAGAAAACCAGCCCCACGATGAAGCACGGTGGTGGCAGTATCATGATTTGGAGCTGCTTTTCTTCATCTGGAACTGGGGCTTTAGTCAATATGGAGGGAATTATGAACAGTTCCAAATACCAGTCACTTTTGGCCCAAAACCTTCAGGCATCTGCTAGAAAGCAGACGATGAAGAGGAATTTTACCATTCAACACAACAATGACACCAAGCATACATCCAAATCAACAAAATAATGGCTTCACCAGAAGAAAATTAAAGTTTTGGACTGGCCCAGCAAGAGCACAGACCTAAATCCAATAGAAATTTTGTGGGGTGACCCGAAGAGGGCTGTGCATAAGAGATGCCCTCGCAATCTGACAGATTTGGAGCGCTTTTGCAAGGAAGAGTGGCCAAATATTGCCAAGTCAAGATGTGCCATGCTGATAGACTCCTACTCAAGAAGAGTGAATGCTGTAATTAAAAAGGTGCTTCAACAAAGTATTAGTTTAAGGGTGTGCTCACACAACAAAGCATTAGTTTAAGGGTGTGCACACTTATGCAACCAGCGTATTGTATGATTTTTTATATTTTTTTCCCCTAACAGATTTGTTTGTTTTTCAACTGTACTGTACAGGTAATAGGTCACATTAAAGGTGGGAAAAGATTTGAAATTATTTATTGTGGTCTCATTTTTTATATCACAAAAAGTTGGCATTTTAACAGGGGTATGTAAACTTTTTATATCAAATGTATTTTTTACCAAAATCTCGATTATTTAAAATAAAAAATATGGATCTAGGAGATGGTATTATTGCAGGAACAGGTATTTGCCCATAGTATGGAGCACAAAAGCCATTTGGTAATTAGGAAAACTATCCAAGCTAGTTGAAGTATTGGCAAACGCCACTTTCAATACATCTAACATTACAATCTAAATGACAGCCATACGAGCTATGGTGTTAGATTACATACTAGCGTCCCAAGGGGGTATACCTGCCCTAACAGGAGAACAATGCTTTATATTTATTCCAGATAAATCAAAGTTATTGCACAAGTGTCACAACATAGTAGGAAAAACTGGAATGACGACTGGAGCGAGCAGTTTAGTAATTTGTTCATGGGTGGACAGGAAAACTCATCATGTTTTAATTGCTATTATTGTTATTATTATGCTTGGCTGCACGTTATTCATATGTGCTAAAGTTTTCTTAAAAAAAGGCATTCAACACATTACTGTTGTCAATTGTCATAATGAAAATATTCTACCAAACAATGATGAATTTGTCTCTTTGGTTTAAAATAAAAAGGGGTAACTGGTAGTGTGTACTAAACATTAAATAAAGGGTTACAATAATTTCTGCTGTAAATAAGCTAATAGTGTGCTAAACAGTAAGTAAAGAGTTGAAATAAATCATGCTGTAAATAAGCTAACTAAAAGCAGTATTAGACAAACTCAGCATCCATACTGTGTAGCAACACATGTGAGCAAATAGCAAGTTTATGGTCAAAGCCCAGCAAAGATAACAAATGAAGCTTGACCAGAAAAAAAATCTGTGTGCCAAAAAACAACAAACATGACCAGGAAAGAAGAACTGTGTGATAAAAACAATAACTGTGTGGCAAAATGGCTCTTGGAACAAAGCAAACATCTGCATGGTGGGCCTCAGAGATACCAATGGTGTTCATTGTAAAAACAGCATACAAAGACTGTGTTAAAAATCAGCTGTGTTAAGGTATGTAGGAACTCAGGTTCCAACGCAAATGGAGAATAAAAGGGTATCATCTATATCTGTGTTGAGAAGTTAACCTTGTACATTAAAGATGTAGCAGTAACAGTACAGTACATGTTGCCTGTTACAGAAATAAGTTATTAGTAACTGTGCTTAAGTTAATGTAGCACAGTGCTGTAAAGTATATTTTCTTATTAGCATGCAACCTGCAAGACTGTGTTATAACCAGACTGATTCAAACAGCAGCACCTTAATCATAATTTTTTCATCTCTAATATTTGTAAATAAATTAATTTCTTAAATCAGTTCCCAATGTAATAGTTCCTACTGCAGAGTTCTCATAATATTTTTTCATTTCTTATGTGGTTAGAGACAGTTAGTCTTGAGATTTTTTCTCAAAAGATGACTACGAATTATATTCATTGCATTTTAAAAAAAAAACGTTATTTTTTTTCCTTTTGTCGGGGATGTGTTTAATTTATATAAGAAGAAACCTAAAAGTCTACATATTACATTTTTATGTTTATTAGCATTAACATACTAAAGTTTAAAAAAAAATTCAATTTTGCAATATGGGATTAAACTTATCATTAAAATGTTAATGGTGTAAATAACCCTAATAAGATGGCGAATTTACTAAAATGTTTCGATTCAAATAAAGCTCATGCATTCTTCAAGAAACACATTTTTCTTATGATAATGATTATTAGTAGTAGAATTCTAAAATATTCAATCTTCTTTTAAAGCCAAAAACGATGAGCAACTATTCTATAGAAAAAAAAAGATATTCATATACTACAAATTGTATTTAAGCATGAAGAAAGACAGGGTCTTTTTACATTGGTCATCATAAAATATAATAGATTGTGGACCTTGGTGATTCTGTATTCTATTCCTGGAATGGGAGTTGGATTACCTAAAAAAACCTTGACTTTATAATTAATTATAAATAAATGTAATACTAGGTGGAGAATTTAACTGTATTTTGGACAACTCTGAATTTAATTCTGATAGAAAATTGAAATCTCCCACTGCTAAATTTTTTAAAACATGAAAATAATCTTTTAATGTTATAGACACATTTAGTTTTAAAGACAAAAGTTATTTGCATTTTACCCATTATTCTTTTAATTATGGTACTCAAATGAAAGATGCTCTTGGCACAAGAAGCACTAAGAAGCAGCTTGACTGATGTATTAGACTGACAGTTACTACTGTGTATATCACACAGTATGAACATGGAAATATGCCCACGCTTTAGATAACTGTAAGCAATCTATAAAGGATTCCTTCTACCGTCATTGTAATAAGGAAGTATGACAAAAGAGGCAGCCTTAACAGTGTTTCATACCAAAGAAAGAGAAAAATACTACTGCAGCAGAAAAATATATTATTAGACAACAGATATAAACAAGAGTATGAAATAGTCATGACATAATGCATACAGGAAATACTAGTAGAGGAGAAACTTTAGCCAGCCTGCAACTTAAGACAGTATGAAAGTCATTTATGCTAATTTAGATCAAGAGAACAAGGCACTACTTAAGAATTTATCTTTACACAATGGAGGACAAGACATGTTCTGTCCAAGAACCTGCTTGCACAGTACAGAGTGCATTGTGAGGTGTATTATCTGGTGATCCTCACCCAGTACACTACAAACACGGTTATACTCACACAGTGTCTGCCATCCATCCATGATCATGTGTTTGTCTTGGAGAAAAGTAATTTGATATTCGTTTCGAAACACAAGATCATTATTGGTAAAATCACAGCATTATGAAATGCACAACATATCACATACAGATACTGAATAGCTTTAGTAAACAGGGCGGCTATGATGGTGCAGTGGTTAGCATTGCCACCTCACAGCAAGAGGTTCTCCGGTTCAATCCTCGGTTGCGGTGCCTTCTGTGCAGAGTCTGCATGTCTTCCCTGTGATCGCGAGGGTTTCCTCCGGGTGCTCTGGTTTCCTCCCACATCCCAAAGACATGCTGTAGGTGGATTGGATACTCTAAATTGGCCCTAGGCATGAATGCGTGCATGTGTGTGTCTTCCATGGAAGGTTGGGCACTGAGCTGGCAACTCGACACCGTAAACTCCACTGCCAATCATGAGCAGACAGGTGATCTGCAGTGGCAACCCCCTAACTGGGAAAACCAGAAGAAGAAACAGTACTATTCAGTAACATGTAAAGACTATCACCTGATCTCCAAAAATAAGAACAATCAACTGGTGTCCAAATCACTCTTTAAGGAGAGCATGGGATTTGTTTCTGTTTTTTAAAGAAATGCGCTTTTTGACAAGACATGAGATAGGACATGTTACATGCTGTTTTAACTTAATGTTTGGAAATGGAAGAAAATACTTGTTAAATTGATACAATACATTACAGAATAACGCAAAGAATGAAGCAAATTCAAAGTTACATTAACAATGATGGCAAGTCACAGAAAATACAGGCCAGATGCAATTCCATGTTGTAGGAATTAATTATCTATATACCACATTTAAAAATTAACCACAAACTGAGCTGTTTGACTTTGAAGTTTTAATGGAGGTGAACTACATTTTTATTTGTTTACCAGGATAATATGACTGGTATGTCTAACAATCCCCTTTTCAGTGGGGGCCCAGGGAGGAAACCTCCACAGAAAACATACAATACTTTACATTACAGTAAGGAAAGCATGTTAAAGTCTTGCCTCAATGAATGCAGTTATCAAAGGTAGATGGACAAGCTTCCTTTGTAAGTCAAAGTTATACAACTTTGAAACAATTTTTATGCAAAATTCTGGAACTTTTTACTCAGTAGTGGATTGAGTGACTAATAGATGGAAAGAATAACACTTCTTTACTTAAAAATCTGTTAGTCAAACTTTTTCACTTTTATACTGGAAGCTTTATGTGGAATATAAACAAAGATTTTATAGGGAGTAACAAACATTTTAAATTTAGTAAAATGACTGCTGGAGATGTAGTAAAGATGTAAAAGTTGATTGGATACACATGTTTATGGATTGTAAAAAATTAAATGCATACTGGGAAGAGAGTAGTTTTTAAGGGGTTATGGTCTGATAATTGTTTTTAACTAGATTAGTAATACTAATGAAAGTTCCACTTTCTGTGTATGTAAAATGCCAAAAAAAGCAAGAAATGGTATGACTCTCTTGCCAGTTGCCAGAAAAGTTACTACAAAAAATTGGAAATCAAAGGATTTTTAAAATTAGCAGCAATACTATGTAAAACTGAAAAAGAAGGGATCAGAATAAAATCTATAAAATCATACAAAGACTTAGTGGTTGGGTTAACCTTGAAATGTTGCTATTGAACTACAAAGACACCTGATGCCAGGTTGAATGGGTTGCAGAAGAGCCAGATGAAGAAGCTGTTATGGAACCATGAGATTAATTAGAAAATGGATGGGATTATACTTGCCAACCACTAAATCAGGACCCTGATGCCACTGTGTGTTCAGAAAGTCCTATGTGGCACATCTCATTACTAAGGGTTTTGCATCCAGGAAGAAAGAGGTCATCGTCTCCCTCTACTCTTCCCTCATTAAGCCGATCATCAAGTATGATTCCAATTTTGTCATACTAGACACCTGCAACAACTAGAGAGGCTGCAAAAGTACCTCACAGAGAGGATCCTAGGCCATAAACACTTGTCCTATATGGACAGACTCAAACAACTCCAACTGTTCTCCGTCTCATATCGCCTACTTAGAGGCGATCTTTGCTTGACTTACAAAGCCATGTCTGACCCAGCTCTGTTAGAAATGCTACATCTAAAGAAATCGCAATCCTTCCACACCATACACTCCACAGACCTCTACCTCATTACCACAATGAACAGAACATGCTGGAGGAACAGATTCATAACCCAGAGGACTGCCCATGTCAAGCAGAGCACCTCACTGGCCCACTTCAAAAAATTCTTGAGTGGATGGGAAATAGAAAATTCACCCTGGGGATCACTCCAGTGGCTCTGCTCAATAGAGTCATTGGGAACTAAGGTCAGGTGGCACGATGCCAAGGTAATCCTACGGGCTAAGCTTGTAAAGGCTCCAGGGGCAATTAGCCTAGTACACACCTGTGAACCTGTGTGTTAATTGTAGAAGATACTGTGATGATTCAATATATTCTTATCCCTGTTTAGCAATATGTGATGTTGAATTTCTTCCTGTGTATATATTGCAAATATATTAAAAAATATTAAATATTTTTCTTAAGAAAAGTCTTGATCCTTTATTTTGCCATATACCAGATAAGTAGAAAAAAAACTGTTGTACAGATCAGTATAAGGAAGAAAAAAATACAGAGATTATGGAACATGAACATACCTTATTATAACTGTACATTAGAGAAAAAATAGTGAGGATGGCGATAAACACTACAGAAAATTACACGTTAGCTACTACTTGCATATGGGCAGCCACTGTAGTGCAGTGGTTAGTGTTGCCACCTCATAGCAAGAGGTTCTCTGGTTCGATCCTTGGCTGGGGTGCTTTCTGTGCGGAGTCTGCATGTCCTCCCTGTGGTCGCATGGGTTTCCTCCGGGTGCTCCAGTTTCCTCCCACATCCCAAAGACATGCTGTAGGTGGATTGGACACTAAATTGGCCCTAGGTGTGAATGTGTGCACCTTCTGTGGAAGGTTACGCATCAGGCTGGCACCTCAACACCAAAAACTCCACTGCCAATCATGAGCAGACAGGTGATTTGCCATGGCGACCCCTAACCAGGAAAAGCCAAAAAAAGAAGAAGATGAAGCTACTACTTGCATATAAACTCTGAAAAGTAGAATATGTGCAAGAAAAGTTAACCTCATGTAATTTTAGATTCTGTAGTATGGCAATACAAGGAGAGATGCTGTTAGTCAGGTGTATGTCATGAGCAGAACCATGACTGTATTAGGTGCCATTTCAGTTTTTGTTTGAATCTGTGTAGCTTTTCTGTTGGTTTTAAATGGAGTGGGACTGAGTTCTATAGGTTGTCTAACCAAAACATAATTAGAATATAGGGAGTTACCTGCTGAGTTTTTGGCTTTGGTTAGGAAAAGGACATTTTGGTCTGAAGAACTAAGATCCCTCGATGGTCGGTATTTGTGCAGGATATTGTTGAGGATTTGAGGAATGGGGAATTGTCTGGTTAGTGGATTACTGAGCAAGCAGTCAATAACAGGTTGCATGAGTTGGTTTGTAAGCTCAAGCCATCTTATTTCCATTAATGCTGGACAGTTGACACAAGTAAGATGGCTGGCTGTGAATTTGGTAGTTTTGTTACAGCACGAGTCTAGTTTCAATTTGAGAAAAGATTTAAGATTTATTTGAATGGGAGATGAATACAGGAGTGAGGGAAGAAAGTAAATATTTGCTATTGTTTTTCTGCTATGCAAGGCTTTATTCTGTAAAGGAGCGACAATTTTTTGGTGTGCTCTTTTTATGGCTTAGTTATGTGTGCATCAAGCTTCATATTGTTGTCAATGACGACACCAAGCAGTTTTGTTTGTGATACAAGTTGTATTGGAGTATGGTCTCTAGAGAAAATGGTAAAGGACTGTGGTCAATGAACTGTTTACGTGTAAAGAGCTTAAGTCTGGTCTTGTTTGGGTTAAGAAGAAGATGGGCACTGAATAGCTAGGTTTCAATAAAAGAGAAGGAGTCATGGATAATTTTTTAAAATATATCAAGGTTAGGAGCAGAGCACATGGCCATAGAGTCTCCACATACTGAACAACAGAGGCATGTTTGGAGGCTTTATGAAGTGAATTAGTGTAGATGTTAAATAACAGGGGAGCAGAGATGGATCCTTGTAGTATCCTGACAGAAACTGGTAAGAAGGAAAAAACTATGTCCGTTAACATTTAATGGCCTGTTTTCCATCTACAAGGCAACTACTGAACCAGACTGAAACAGATTTGGAAAGAATTAGGTAGGCAAGTTCACCTAGAAGTTTTTGTTGATGCACGATATCATAAGCTTTGAAAAGATTAAGGAAGATGGGGGAGCTATTACCTGTTGCAGTCTTTGGTTACAGCAAATCAGAGAAACTAAGGTGATAAATAGTGGTACTGTGTTAGGTCTGAAGCAGTGCTGTGTTAGTGATTAGGTTTCATCATGTATCTTATTAGCTGGGTGACTGATTTTTTCCAAGTATTTTGACTATAGTGGATAAAATGTCTCATGGGTCAGAAATTACAGAACTCCATGGAAGTTCCACTTTTGTGTACAGAAATATATGATGTTTTCCAGAAGGGGTGTAATTTTCAGCAATATAATGGTTGAAAACTTTAGATACGAGATAAGTTTTAGCATCTGCTGCAATAGTTAGGTATTCTGTGAGCAAGTTCACTGTAGCAAGGGTGGCTGGTTTTAGTTTCAAGAGATATTCCTTAATATTAGCGGTCAGAATAAAAATAGAATTGTGCATTGTAGGAGTTGGGTAGTGATGGAGGGAAGAAATATTGGGTGAAGTATTTTTGAGTAGTGTGAGAATATTATCAATGAATTTGGAGTTAATTGTTCAGCTACGGACTCATTTTAATTTGCAGCATTGGGAGTTTGTGTACCATCCTGGCCTGGTCTTAGTTTATTAATGGAGTTCAAAAAAAAAGGTTTAAGATTATTGAAGTGTTTTTGTTGGCGATTATAATAGTAGGATTGCTCGTCATTTGGCTAGGTTTATCAAATTATATAAATATAGTAGTCCACCAAAAAAAAACCATAAATGACCAAACCAAAATATACAAAATAAAAAAATATTAAATTCAACAGATTTTTATTTATCAACAGTTCATCATGTAAACTCAGAAACATGCAGACTCACAGTGCCTATTGTTGTCTTACATACTATCTTGTTAAGTATTTAATATTTTAATATTAATATTAAAATTGGAATTGGAATATACTGATAACTAACTAAACCATGAATGAATTTCTTCCTAATATGGTCATGAAGATAAGATCCAGATATGGAAATAAAAAGAGCAAGTGCATTTTAAAGTGCAAACTAAAATGCAACATATCCATTAATGATTACATTTTTTACTTTTCCAAATTAAATTAAATAATTAAAAAACTAAAATAAATAAATCTTTATACATTTCCTTTTGGTTTTATGTATTATATGGACACGTTATATATACATACACTCTTAGGCTTGTATTTGACATATAATAAATTGTTGTTTTTTTTAAAAAAATCAATGAACTATTCATACTAATAACAAATAACATAAACACATATATATATATATATATTCATCAATATTATAAATAATATTATTATATTTAAAAAAAAAAAAAAAAACATTTATATTATATACTCTTGTAAATTTATATATAAAAAATAAAAATTATAAAACAACATTTACACAATGTCAAAAAGTATGGTTAGCCTGTGTATATAGTAGTATATTTTTAAAATGTTATTTAAAAAATTTAAAAATTAAAAAAAATTTAAAATTTAGAATGTTTATATATATAAAAAACAGAGGTGCTGTGTCATTATTATGATCTATTCTGATGAAGTCTGCATGTGGGCGCTTAAATCTGTGATTTTTTTTTTTTTTTTTAAAATATATTTTGGTCTGGTCACACGGAGTTTTTATATTATAGGTTTATCAAATTGCCTGAACCCTTCAAAGCTGGATTGTTTTTTTTTTTTTTGTGTTATAGCGATACTTTCCATGCCCTCTCTCTGCAGACCATAATTTTTTTTAAGTCATGTCTGGTAAGCCAAAGTGCTGCACTGGATCCTATTCTCCTAGCTCTAAGTGGTGCTTACTCATTCAGGATGCCAAGAAGAGTGGCAGTAACTGACAACATTGTCTAGGGACAGGGTTCTCAGTAGGGACCAGATGAATTTTTTAGATGCATCCATAAAAGGTGTCTTTATTAAAAGAAGTTATATTACATACCTGGTTATAGGTTATTTTTTTTACATTGCAATGTTGTCGTACTGCAACATACGTAGGGGATCACTAAGAATGTCAGGTAAGTAACCAGAGATGCTCATGTTATTCTCGTTTGTTTGGATCCAGTCCAGTACAGATGGTCTGCTACTGGTGTTATGTATCCTGGCAGGTGAGATGAATCAATGAATCACTTGAAGTCATAAAAGATATCAAGTCAGTTATTAAGTCTGACTTGATAAGCTAACTGCCAATATTGAGGTCTCCTAGTAAAAAAATTGTTTCTTGAGGGATTGTAGGGGAGAACTAGTACAGAATATCCAGAATATATTCTGTCAATGCTGTATTGTTGCCAGGGGACTATAGATGGCTGCTTTGCAAAGTTTTATAATTATTTCAATTTGAGGTAGGATATAAAACGTTCTGCCTTGTGAAATCTGGGGATGTTATTTGAGTAAGGTGTGATGCAGAGTGTCTTTTTAAATGTGATGGCTATTCTGACAGCTCTCATTACGTGTCTAGTTGGGTAGGTTATAGCTGGGGGGGGGGGGGACTTGTGCATTTATCTCTTGTTTTAGTCCTGGTTCTGTGGCAACGAATATATCCGAGGAGTATTGAATTAAGCAAACATGGATGTCTTGGATTTTATTACAGAAGCTTTGACATTTTATATTGAACATTAGCAAGCTTGAGTGCTGATTGAAGAAAGGTGGAGTATAGTTGGGTCCTGGGTTAGAGTGAATGTTTCTGCTAAGCTGCAGGTTAGTGTTTGTGTGAAACAGTGGAGTCAGACATTTGGGTTAGAATTTATGTTTGGTAATGGAGAGGGGAGATGTGAACAAACTGAAGTTCTTTAGAGAGGCAAGGTTGTGGAGAGTGGTTATCAGATACATAAAGTAAAAAAAAAGTTAAAGGGGTTTCTTGGTGGTGGCTTGACTGCTCAAGACAAATATGAGCTAGGGCAAATATGGTTGGTGTGGTACTAGTCTGGGGTGATGGGAAGTCATGAAGGTGAAAATTGATAAAAATGAGGAGAGAGGAGGAGAGATCTGTGTGAATGAAGAGGTGGTATGTACTGTCTGGTGAAGGAATAAAAGCAATGGGAAGAGAATGGATTTTCAGCTGAGAAAAAGAGGTTTTGTTAATGGTCAATTGCCAACATGAATGTAAGGCTACTGTATTACGTGTATACTGAATAGGCAGTAATTGGCTTCAAGATGTAGGTGGGGTAGTAGTATGTATAAAGGTAGAGAATGGGTGGGTGGGAATTGGGGGTGGGGTAGCAGAGCAAACTGCACTCAGATGTAGTAAGAACAAACAGAGTGGGAAGAAAATCCTATGTTAGCATCTGTGCATCTGAAAAACAAATCTGCAGTAAGGACAATTTCCATTTTAGGTAGATAAATATACAGACTTAGTAGTCTTATTTTAGCTATGCAATTTAGATGCTAAACAGTTGTGCTAGTGAGTGGAAATGCTCATGCAGCCTTGAAACAGATAAATATCCAAGTTGCCTTCCAGCTGCTAAACTGACATAAGACAAGTGTAGGATACCTACATGGAATGTTTTCAACTCTGAAGTTTAATGTTTGGTACTTAGGCACTTCAAAAGTAACAAAGGGTATTTCTTGAGACACTGACATTAAGGATTATGTCCCTTTCACTCCCTTCCAGTTGGCAAATTATCCAGCTTATTTTCTGCTTGTAAGATATAGGTGAATAGAAGGATTAGAATTAGAGAAGTGAATCAGAATCAGCCTATTGAACAGACTGTACAGAAGGTGAACTCCTAATAGAAGTTAAAAGCATAGACAGGACAGTCAAATTTAATATTTAAATATTAATATTGTATCAGTTGCATATTGCCAAGCCCTAAGTAAAAATACAATAAAACATTAAGGTGGCAAAGGAGAATTAGAGATTAATAAAACAAAAATATCCAGAAGTTAGGGTAGTAAAAACCAAACTCAAAATGAAAATTCACCACACAGGTAGAACAGGAACCACCAAGAAGTAAACCACCACACATTTAGCAAAAACCAACTTTAATGTTGCTTTCATCTCAAACAGACTTCATCAGAATAAACTTCAAAGAAAGACACCTTGTACACAGCAAAATTAAACAATCAAATTAAAATTAACTTAACCCATTACCCACATGAACAGCATAAAACACTCCAAAAAATAATTTAAAAAAGAATAAATATGTACTAATGAAACCCAAACATAAAATTAATACTTGTGTCTAATATTTACTAGTATTATTTATTTATTTTTTTAAATCTCCTATTCTTTAAAAAAACACAGCATTAATGGAATCATTCATGCCAGGTTGTTTACTGGCTCCTAATCTTAATTGCCATATAGTTTCCCTTTGTTCAACTCTTGTCTTTAAAACAGCCTCCCCTAATATTTTCAGGTACCTGCTATAAAATAGAAAACAAATGTTTTGTACCCAGAACACTTGAGTGTGTTTAAATAATGCATTACTATTCTTTATTTTAATACAATAATAATGTTCTTTGATTCTTTTGTTTAAACATCTCATACACATACCTATATAAAACTCATTACATAATGAGCAAACAGCAATATATACCATCCCTTGTTTATTGCAATTGTAAACTCCATCAGTAGCAATAGTCTTGTTCAAATGTGGCAACTCAACAAAACGACCCTCTAAAATGTACCTGCAGGTGTTACAAAAAAACACATTTGTACATTGCCTTGCCCCTTCCACTAACAAAACTGGGTATTTTATAAAAGTTATCAGTCTGTAAACATTTTTTAAACAAAAAAAGTAAAACAAAGAATAGCAAGCAACTAATGTATCCATTACAAACACTCATCTGCAACATTGGTGGCATACAGCTGTTTGAATGGAAAAGAAATCTCATTTCTATCCACAGCAAAGATAGCTATAACAAATTAGAAGTACATTTCTGCATTACATTCTGGCAGTATACAACTTCTAGCAGGGTACTGCCACTTTATTTAATGTGAAAAATGTAATTCTACTGCATGGGATAAAAAAATAAAAATAAATTAAAAAATCTATTACTCCTTTGGGTACTGGAGGCAATGCACCTTTGAGGTGTACTGTGAAATTTCCACATAGAAAAGCACCATTCACTACATGGCAGTTCAACAAGTGGTGGTAATGCACAGCTCTTCCTCAGTCTGAGAGGCTTACACCTTCAGAATATGCAGCTATTATTTGCACTCACGTGTGACCACGAATGTCAACATACCAAGAGTTGCACCCAAATCTAGCTCTGAATATGGCAACTGGCCCTTGTTTATATGAGAAAAAATGCAGTCCATACATAGTGAAAAATAAAACATTCTAGTGAAAAATAAAAATTGAAACTTGATGACATCTAGTAGTGACCATCAAGTTCAAAAGGAGGCCATCTGTGACCAAAATAAGAAATGTCACTCTACATTCTCTTAAAACTTATATAAAAATAATAACCAAAAACTTACAGCCACGAGCTCTTCTTTTTTAGGATCATTGGAAAAAAATAATGCCTTTATCTGTATATGCACTCAGACATAGAGAAAGAGACACATGCAAAAAGATTAAATCAATTTGTTAAAAGTAACATTATCAAGCCAGGGAAAGTACGCCATACAAAAACTTTTCTTGCCCCATATGTCAACAGACTCCACAACCTAAAGGTCAAAAACCACAATGTCTAAAACAAACAACCAAACACCCTTTACAAACAACCATATGTACAATATACAATAATAGTTAGGACCCACCCACACAACAGCAAAGATGTCACAGAGGGGAAGATAAGGATCAACAGTACTGTGAATTAACAAACAACCCATTTATGGCAGGTACATTACTGTACTAGTAACTTCATCTCACATTGAGGCAGGATGGCACTTGCAGAATCCCAGAGCTAAGGAGTACCCACACAACAAACTATAAGGAGAGAGGAGCTGAGGGAAGTAAAGAAGAAACAGCAGTGTGAACCTGACTACTGGAAGTAGCATAAAGTGGTAGGTGATAATGCCTAGAAAAAGGGTGCACTTGCCTCCAAGTATTGAACTCCAAAAGTAGCTTGGTAGTGACCCCCTTGGCGCCCAACCTAAAAAGCAGCTGCCCTAGCAGCCAATGCCCCTAGAAAAAGCAGGAGCGGCCTGGCTTTATGGGAATAACAAGTACAGAAAACAAATGCCTACTGACTCACACCTGAAAATTTTTGACTGCTGCTTGCCCTGAGAACCCAAAGCAAAAGAACAAATAACTGCTGGAACTAGCCTGACATCTTGTGTTCTGCCTAAATGCCCAGCAATTTATGCCTGGAATAACATCTTGCAATTGCAAAATCAATTAGAAAAGATTTTTATTTTTTTGACAAGTAGGCAAATAAAGAGTTTGGTTTAAAGAATGGTTTAAAAAGTAACTTAAAAATAACCCTTTAGATCTGCAATTAAACATTACCAACTCCTTATGGAGCCTCAAGAAAGCAAAATCTTAGTCTGGTTTATCCAGTAACTCAAGAAACCCTCTGCTTGCAAAGTGTGTAATGTAGTGGCAGCCACAAGGCAAATGATAAATATTAAAGAAACTCAAATACGCCTGCAGGCCCAAAAAGGTTGTAGAGTGAGTAGATCCTCTCAAAAATTGAGATTGACCCAATATAGGAGGAACTGAAACGTGGGGTATTCTTCAACCTCAAGAAATTGCTGAAACAAAAGAACAAGAAATTCAGAGTGCAGGAAGGTCATAGTGAAGTGAAATTCTCCAATGATGCTTTGAGATCCAAAGAAATTAGGAACAAAACGTGAAAACTCAGCTCCATAAAATGAAAAGTAGACTACATTAGGCAAAGACACATCTCTTCCCTTTATAGGCCTCCAAACTCAAAAATCACATTCAAAACTTAAGACACTTCCTCACTTTCCCTGTTCTAGCCTAACTCAATTCCATCTCAAAATTTAAAACTTAAGTTGAAGTTGAACATGGTTCCTTGACACAGAATATGCCAGGCTGTTAGGTGAAGAGAGTGAAGTTTGACATTGAGCAAAATGGTGTTCTCCTGGGGAAAAAGGTGTGCTGTCGAGGGCCAGGCCATGAGACCTTCCGAGAATGACACTTCAGTTGTGGGATGGCTGTTAGTCGAGCTCCGAGGGGAGCTATTGCATCATCGAAAATCTTGTCCTACAGGACCTTTAGAACGAAGGCTTTGGGAGGAGAGGCAGAGCTCAGAAGGCATCTCAGTGAAGATTGAAGGTGCTCCACTTGCCAAGCTGTGGGAGAAGTTGGCTCCTAAAATTTTCGCAGCAGGTACTTTGGCAGCTGATCTGAGGAGAGAGAAGAGGAAGCATACTCCAACTTTGTTCTGGATTTCACTGGAAATCACTTGAACATCTGTGAATCGACTGAGGATAAATCAAAACCTGCTGATGCCTGCTCAGAAGCTCTGCTGTCTAGTCTGCAGAGGCCCCGCAGAAAAATCATTGCTGAGATATGAGGTCCAACCTTCATGTAGAACTGGAAACTGAGCTCCAGCCTCAACACATTGCCTGCATAGCCTGTGTAGAATGATAGAAAATGAAGAATGTACCACATGACAGTTGCGTTGTGTAAAAATCACACCTGCCCTGGAATTCCAAAATCCTTGAAGCTATTAATGCAACTTGTTGCTACTTGCTCCTTCAGGACTTCTATGAGATGTGTGTGTCTTGTAGGCCACTTGTCTGTATCTGGCAAGTAAATCCTTGAAAGCTCCTCAAGCAAACTCTGAGCTCCCTATCATTTGTCTGGTGGATCTGTGGCTTCTGTAGTCAGAGACCCCATATTAAATGACATTGATCTTTAGATAAGCAGGACAAAAATTCCTTTTGACCAAATCATACAAAAATGACACTGTATCTCTCCTGGCACAGCTGCATTTCCCTTGTTTTGAGACATTCATTGCAGTGACACCATAGCATTTTTGGCATTGGGAAGCACCAGAATACAAGATGCCAGAGACCCTAAGGCTTGAAGGACTGTCATTGGGTCGAAGGACTGTCCTTGCAGTCAGCCGGACTGATGAGATAGAATTCTTGTCATACAAAGATGCCATTCTTTTAGATCTGTGAGGACTATTCTTGTTTCTTTGTTTCAAATGACCACCTTGATGAGGGTACTACTGATTCTTCTTATTTGACTTTAGAACAATTCTCTTCATGTCCAGGACTGCTATCAATCATCCCAAATAATGAAGAAATGAGACCCCTTCCTGAGAGCTTTATTATCACCGCAGAAAGAAGGATAGAAACGTATTCCTTAGCCTGAAGAAAAAGCAATGACAAAGCAGAACTTTGATGACTGGAAGTGAGTAGTCCAGCCAATAAGCAAAGATCTGAATGACTTTGAGAGGCCAGCTGAAAACATGATAGCCTAAGTCCTTGCTAACATCCAACATGAAGTAAAGCCTCCTTGAGATCCAGCAGAGAACTCCAATCCTGAAGTCCCCATCAAGGTAAACTTTGCGATTCCGCCAACTTTTTCTGATTGGGAATGTCCAATTAAGTGTTGATCAATGATAACCAAAATGTTGAGGATATGCAAAATAAAAAACTAGGGTTCAGGCGTCCCTTCTTTGGTAGGCCCATCTTCGAGAATAAACCCTATAGCTGTCGGCAGTTGAAGGGACTCTATTCTTTGTTTGTGAGGACACTAGGAACAAGTGACTCTAAATGCTCAGCATGCCTCTGAAAGAGGGCAGTCTGATATGAGGCCTAAAGGAGTGGAGGCGTCTTGGGTCCACCACTCAGCTAATTGTTGAATTATACTGTCTGGTCTTTTGAGGTGCTCAACCCAATTCCTTGAAGTGCACCTGAGACGGTAGGGCTTTTGGCAGCCAGGCGCCATAGGCTGACCCGTCTGAAACTCTAAAGGACTTGGTGCGCCCCTTCTCCAGAAAGTTGCTGAGCCCTGAGAACTGTCTAGGCCCACTGTGGCCTCTGAGCTCTGCCATTCCACGCCTAGATCTACCCCGCCCTCCCCTGCAGGCGACACGCCCAACTCTTTCTATTCTGCCAATTAAGACTAAAAGCATAACCCTAACCTGCCAAAATCTTTTCCTAGCCTGCACTTACTTTTTCTTGCCTTCCATTTTCTAGCCACCTTCTAACAGGAGTCTTTAACAACAACAAAAATCTGTAACAGGAGCATCAACAACAGCTCATAAGGAGCACATTCAATAAATTTATTAACACAGGAGAGAAAAACAACATCACTGCAGGCGTGGCAGAAAGAACACTGGAGGCCTCCCTAGGCGAGGCCTGATCAGCATCAAAACCACATTGCAAAGAACAGAAACAGGCCTCCACAAACATATCTCAAAAATCAAATAAGTCTACCATTGCATCAATGCTTACCCTTCTGTTCCAGTTGTAGTTCAAAAATATTTCAAGAAACATGTATCATTACCTTCAATTAAATAGGGAGATTGAAGTTCAATTAAGAAATGTTTCATCTATCCAAGGCCCTGGCCTCTTTATTTGCAAAGCCCGGATTCTTTCATTGGAAGAAGTATAACCTTTCTTTCCCTGGCTAACAGTTTCTGGTCTGCCCTAGGACTCCATACTAGGTTCTGCCATGACCCTGTAATACCATCCGGGTTACCACCCTGGGTCAGGCAGGGAATCAGATTAAGAGTTAGGATTAAGTAAAGCCATCTTCCACTATTAACAAACAGCCTCTGCAGCCAATCTTCCACTACATCAATGTAAAAACTAAAAGCACAGCCTATGCTGGGAGAAAACAAGGATTCCTAAGCCTAAAAATGCTCCCTCTTAATTCCCTCCCTTTTCATAAAAGAAAGATCCCCTGGAGTTCTGAAAAAAAAAAATCCTCAGGAGGAAGAGTAGGAAGAAAATCATCAATCACATCTGAATCAAGAGTAATCATCTTACTCCTGCAGAGTCTTAGTAAACTCTCCTGCTCAGGCTCCACCCCAGCTCTCTTTATCAGGAGGGCTCAAACTCCCCCCTCTCAAAGTAATCAGGGGGGGCAAGCCTTCCCTAATCAATGCTTTAAATCTTCTTCCAGAAGAACTAGGGGTTTTCTGGGGTGGGCTTCAAGAACTGAAGCTAGCCCTGGCCTGCCTCTAGGAGAAGCCTTGGCGAGAGGAGGGAAACCTTGGAACCACCCCTGGAGGGAGGGAGTATAGTAACCTGACTGGACCCTAGACTCCTGACCTGAAGCCCCACACCCCTCCTGCAACAAAAGAGAGGCCTGGGATCCCCAAGAAACCTCCCTGGGAAACCCTGGCTCCACCGACACCTCTAAGAAAGAACCGCACCGACACCAGTAAGAGTTCTAGCCAGCGCTTTGTTGTCATGGCTGGCGCTTCGCTTCTTTAGCTTGTCCTTCATCCGACGCGACGGCGTTTCTGCACCGCTACTATTATAACTCTACCACACCCAATAATCTCCCCTCTTTATGATGCTCTTATGAATAGGCTACTAGAAGCGACACTCACACAACGCTGCTCAGGCCCTAAACAAGGAATACACAAAGTATGATAGTCTCTATGCTATCATTCTCCTTCCCACAAAAAATACATTCATTTTTTTTTCTGACATCCGGTACCACTGAGGCAAGAAAAAAAACTAAAATATTCCCCCACGGGTACTTAGCCAACTTTGGCTCGTCTGAAACTCCGAACGTAAAAAAAAAGAATTCAAACCGCACTTGCCATACGCGCTGCTTCTGCCATCGACAAAAAGCGGCAAAAAGAGCGATGATATGGCGTGCGTTGTACATTTACACCCTGATGGATGTCAGTCAAATGTTTGACCGACGCGGCAGGCATAATACTTTGATATCGTCGGCCGAGGACAGGAGGACGGCCAGTGTAAGGACTGCAGCAATGTGAGATGAAGAACATTTGCAGGATATACCCTATTCTGCCAACAGTCACTTAGGTAAACCTAGGAGCTCCTCCGCCCATGGATGGGTCATGGCATTAGTATAACACTATGTAACATACAGTGAGTAAGAGACCAACAGTCTAATTTCAACTCGTGTTGGCATTTTAATCAAGTCATGTGCACAAATGAGGATTTAAAAATATCAAAATATTACCCCCTTAGTCCTATGTAGAATAACTTTTTACATAATCATTTGTGGTAAATTTTAAATGCCCTTTTGCTACTTCAGACTAGCAAATGTGGTATAATGAACAATGTCAAATCCAGATTGGCCATTTGTTTAAAGTTACACAAAACATATATAAAAAGTTATTTAGATTTTAATGAAATATTGAAAAGGTTTAAGACAATAAAACATTTGAAACAACTCTGTGGTGACAGAAGGATGACTATGATCAAGAGAACCTGGGACTCAGTGAACATGTGAGTCGTGGGGGAGATCAAGGTAAGAAGGATGAGAATGCATAGGCATTCTTACTCAGTCATCCTGCAGAGGAGATGAAGGCATTATGTAATACTGTACTGCTCGATTACGATTCACTGGTTCATAGGTTAGTACTATGCTACATGCTATTGTGGGCAATTTAATGTCTATCCAATTTCCCTACTAAAGGTGAGAATTAAGTTTTGTACTTTGTGCATGCAATGTTAACACCTTAACCATTATGCCAACCCCCAACCCCCAGTGCCCTGTAGAAAATAAAGTATCATAGCAGAAAAAAGTATAGGCTGAGATGCACACATCCTGCAGGTAGCTGATCTGTGGTGTAGCTAAAAAAAAGGGGGAGAGAGATACAGACATGGGCACCATATCTCTCAACATCTTAGGAGCAAGAGATCTGGACAAAGACATAAATAAATGTGGGACAAAGGCCCAAAAATAGGGACAATTTTTAAATATTGCTCTTACAAACTTAGTTGACAGAATAACAGGTTTTGCATTAGCGTGAGTTTTCTTTATGAAGTCTAAAATTTAAATGTCGCCCATTATTTTTTAACTTCAGTCTTTAATGATCTGCCAGTAATTTGCCAGAAAAACAAAATTTTATGAAAAATGGCCCAAAAATATGAGGCAGAAATCTGGACATTCTGTGAAAATCTGTACAGTTGAGAGGTATGACAGACACATACCTGAAATCAGTCTGTTGAAAACTAGACATGCCAGGCTGTCATGCAGAAAACAAGGTGAAGGCCAGCAACAAGGCTTTACAGCCTTCTGAGTAACTGAGCGTTATGACTACCTTTTACCCAATGAAGAACAAATGCAGTTTCAGTAACATGAATCCTGATGGCTGGGAATTACAAGGAGGGAAAACAATAAAATGTATACAAATGAAAAAATAAACATCAACACTTTGGTGATTTAATTTTATCGCGAAATCTGACAACTAGAATTGCACAAGTAAATCTTGTCATTTGTTCCTCATATAGAAACATGACTTAAGACCTAGGATTAACATTCTTAGCAGATTAAGAGGTCCAAGTGCAAGACAGTGTTTTTTTTTTTTTAATGCTTAGCAATTTAAATCAGCAATCCAGTAACATAATGCACCATTAGCCAGGCAATGTTGTGCTTTCCATTAAGTTTCTACTTTTGACTTTGCTACTGCTTTGCACTGGTGCAAAGGTGTCTTGAAAGAGACACTCAAAGCAGCCTTTCCAGGATTTTAAACAAGAGCATAACATGTCTTAGTGTTACACTGAGAAAGACATCTGTATTTCATACCAGGAAGAAAATCCACAAGACAGCTGATCTGTCTTGTAAATGTCTACATTATTGTGCTTAGAGAGGAAATTGTCTGCAAAGTTGTTAATTGCAAGTCAGATGTTTGAAACTCATGCTGGGCAAGTTGATACCAATTATTCTCATATGATTATAAGTAATATTTAACTTTGTAATCTTGGCTTCAGACACAGTCATGAATCCAAGAGAAACTGGAATCTGGAGAGGGGTAAATGATCACTCTGTTCTACAGCACAGGTAAAAAAAACTGTCATAGTCAGCATCAAAAGCTGTTAATTTCACTGTTCACTGGCAGGCTTTCACAATTAAAGATTCAACATTCTCTAGACTTTAAATAATCGTGAACATTAAACATCTGTCATACTCTCAGACCGCTCAGATGCTAACAGTGGAAATGTATTTTTAATTGTTTTCATTAAGTTATCTTAATGTGAATAATAAGTCTGTGCAGCAATGAGGGTAAACACTCAACTATGAAACTGAGCATAAAAATACATAACATTTTAGAAGAGGAGCTTATACAGCTAGATTAAATTAGGATTTTGAATAAAATGCTATGCATTGCTAAGCTGGTACTGCCTACATATACTTGTACCTTACGCATAAGGAAATAAAGTGCACAACTCAAGGCTGCTCGGCACTCACAGTAAAGACAAACATGCTACTTATGAAAAGATTATAAGTCGCAGCACATTCTCACACACACAAAAAGATGTTTTACCTTTTTTCCTCTCTCTGTTACTTCACATAGTATTTTTTAAATTTTCAGTGGGACACTTTACACTCGTTATCTAAACAAACAAGAATTATAATTCCATTTGGACATATTTCTTGCTTTTTTGTAAAGCTTGGACCTTTGCCATTTTGTTATGTATACTAGATTTTTATGTTATTATAAATAACTGGACATGGTTGGTAGAAAAGTTTTTTTTTTAGTTTGCCACTTGACTTTAATTATGATTTTGTGATATTTGAAATCTTCTACAAATTATTATTTGAAGATAGAAAAAATGATTTGCTAAAAAGATGTTAATATGAGGAAGCACTACATACCTGTGAATATATCCACTGGTTAGGAGGCCATCATAGATCTCTTCACTTGAATAACCATACGCGAGGAACTAAAATTTGACTTGAGATTTATGGACATGCTGGGGCACTGACATTGCATAACATTAACTTTTGTGTGCGCGTCTGCGTTTGTGTGTGTGTGTGTGTGTGTGTGTGTGTGTGTGTGTGTGTGTGTGTGTGTGTGTGTGTGTGTGTGTGTGTGTGTGATCCACACTGAAAGATCTAGAGTTAGTCTGTGAACAAGTTACTGCAGCACACCAATTTCTTTGCTATAACCAGAGAAGAAAATTTTGAATAATCTGCTACTTAATCATGATTATGTTTGTATTAGGTTACACTTTTCTTCACTTAGTAGGCTGCTATGTTTGGCAGTTGAAAGGATTGAGTTGCTGAAAACTGAGCAGTAGGAACAGTCAACAAATGTATTGATTGACACTCTGCCAATATGGTGTACAGCCAAAAAAGATAGCAGAAACCCCATCGACAAAGACTTTTGGAAGAGACTGAAAGCAGTATGGGATGTCTTGCAGACTACATTAGTGTTTTTTTTTTTCTCACAGCAGGAATAAAACTGCACAGAAACAGTAATGGCAAACCAGCCATCTCCTAAACTCATTACATTTGATAGACATTTATGGATGGATTACAGCTGTGATATTAGTATAGTATATAGATGATGTACTCACATAATGTTGTTGCAATGAACCTGCTTGAGGAGAAAAACTTTTCTAGAATTAATTTAATCCATTTAATAATTGGATGTTGTTACACATGATTTCTTTTCATGCCTATGAATCCACATTAATATACGACAATAAGCACTGTGTGTACTCTGTGGTTAAAAAAATAAAATAAAATTTTCTAGATTGCAACTTGAATTTTTTTTTTTTTTTTTTTAAACAAGACAGATGGATCAGACAGCTCAGGCTTTTACAGAAGCTGTAGACCTAATGGAGACTTTCAGTCTCTCTCTAGCATAACTCTATAGAGAATGTTGTGGGAAATGTCTATGTATTCAAATCTCAGAAAGTCAGACAAGTTCATCATTTATAATAAACCCCTTTTTTTTTTTGATACTTTCAGTATGGGATAGCAATAGTAAAATGCAAACATCCTTTACAGGAATACTTTCATCACAAGAACTGTATGAGTTCTTATTTAGCATTTATCAAATACATAAAAAGAAAAACTGCAGTCTTGGTAAGGTCAATAGTCCATTCAAGTTATGTGAATGTTCTACGGTGTGTTTTAATCACACCAGTATTTGCTCAACATTATTCTGTAACTAACACAATTAAACTGACTTCAAATCAGAGCTCTTTTACCAGGTACGCCTTCTTTAAAAAGGATTGGGTCTCTCTCTCTCTCCCCTCCCTGTCTTGAAATTATTCAATTATTTAAATACATAAGTGATCATTTAGGTTCCTTTCTTAGCTTCTACAGTTACTTGTTCATTTTCTCACACTCTTTATCCTACTCATCAACTGAAACAAGGACCTAACCTAGCAAGGCACAGACAGAAGGGATATCAGCTCCTTGTAGGAACTATGCACATAGCACACACATTCATACATGGACAAACAGGCAATTCCTCTCAGACATAATATGCCTGTTCAGGTTATAATTAGATGAATAGACAGTGCCAAGTGGTCCAGTGGCCATTAAGCAAATGGACTGCCGTTTTTCCCCAAAAGTGAATTTTCATAGCACCACTGCATGCATGCATGCAGCTCATTTAACTTTCTTTAGCTCTAAAAGAAATTGGATTCAAAGGCAGTGTAACTGCAAAGTTATGAATCCATACCCTCTTTAATGATGTTACTGTTTAGCATCAGATGCTTAGTGCTTATACTGCAGGCTTTCATGTAATACTAAATTCCAGTAACAGGAGTCAATACACCTAAAGACATGTCAACTTCTCAGCCAGCACTGACGCCATTTTTCCAACTCACTGACTTCCTTCATTCGGAATCAATGGACAAACACGAAGCTGGAGAAAGTAGTATACTGATGAATGAAGACTTGTATACCATTCCCAATCTGTCTAAGCAATGTCTAGAAGGCTCAGAGGAGCAATACTAATAGACTAGTCCAATCAATATGGCCACATTTTGATCAAGTCCAGCCTTACTACTGTTTCAAACCCTAATTTTGCAACCAGTATTTAGTGGTTGTCTTGTATGCAAAACTATGACACTTGTAGGTTTATCAGTCCTATAATTACATCAGCATCCTCAGACTGTGAAAAACATAATGCACAAGTCTCTTCTGCCTCAAATAAAGTTATAGAGATGGTCATGTACAACACTTCTATAGGAGATTAAGTTTCTATTAACTTTGCATGACAGAGTAGCTAATCTGGTATTTACTATATTTAATAAGCAATTGTCAGAAATTCCTCCGCAATGAAAGCCCATCTCATGTTTTGCTTGTGAAGGCCACCTCATATGTTTGATTTTGTGTGAGCATCTGTTGGGTGAGGGTAAAATTTCTAGTAGTATTTGAAGGATAATGCCAGAATCATTTTTAAAATTAATTTAACATATGGCATCATAGAAGGACTTCTTAATCCCATACAAGTCCATTCACGAGTTCACAGAGTGTATCAGTTGGTTTTATTAGGTTGCAGACACTCACACTGAATTCTACTGTACTTATAACTACCATATTTATCATATCTTTGCAAACCAGTAGAACCTCCTTAGACGTTAACTGCAGAAATGACTAGAGTTTATCAAAGTTGCATCTATACATTTTTTGAATGTGAGAACCACAGTTATTCCTCTCTAGACAAATAATTTTGATAGTAGGAATTATGCCTTTGAAATATTTATTAGCTTTTCAGATTTTGTTGCAGCTAGTTATTAGCTATACTAGGCTTCTAATACAGCTCAGTAGTCACCATGCAATCAGACAAACCATCCAAAAAATGACTGCAAGATGCTGTAAAATGAAAATCATATCAGTCTGTATTTACATGCTGATGAAGGATGTCTGGAAATTCACTAGATCCTCTCCAAATCAATATTCAATATAAAAAGAAGAAAACAGACATGAGTAGCTTGTAATAAATGTTTTCAAGGTATCATCTTGTACATATAAAAGGGGTTATACAGAGTGTAGAACAGTATCCTAAGCTATGCTTTCTGTACTTTACCAGCCACTGTAGTTTAAGGAACTTTCTAGGCTGGCAGACCGTATTAAGCCACTTGTACTGAGCATGTGTTACAAGTAAGATATAGAATGTGCATGCAGAAGCAGCTATGTCATGTGTACAATAAACTGAAACTGCCATCATGCCTTCACTAGTCATTCAACATGGTGTCAGAAGACAAAGGCGTTCAAGTCTCACAAAGTTCAAGTCTCACAAAGTTCAACAAAGCATTATAAGCCATTTCAATTTTTCAAAGTGCAGGAAATGTCCAAAGTTGTACAAATATCTTCAAATTGCAATGAATGCATGCTGTAAGTCGCA